>NC_090196.1:33454440-33609440 GCF_024679245.1 Pseudorasbora parva | reverse complement strand
AGAGAGAGAGAGAGAGAGAGAGAGAGAGAGAGAGAGAGAGAGAGAGACAGAGAGAGAGAGAGAGAGAGAGAGAGAGAGAGAGAGAGAGAGAGAGAGAGAGAGAGAGAGAGTCGAGCGATCCCAAACCTGGCGCCGAGAGAACACCGAGACTCAGAGCGACGCGCGGCTATAACGCGCTCTTACGCGCAGTGACGCGGAGCACATGGAGAGACGGGAGCGCGTTAAAAACCCCTCGCGCGTCAACCGGACCGATAAAGCCGCGGGTCCGACCGTGATGAGGCTGAAAGCAGCGTGTGATCTGCGCCTCCCCGCGACGCGACGCGCCTCTGACTGCGGTCCTGACGCCACGGAACGAGCGCGTGCACATCAGCCAATCTGGAAAACTGGAATAAAACTAGTTAACTGTGAAATTAACAAGACAAAAAGACCAAACGCGGGCACGTTTACCGAACAGCCGGAGGGTCCAAAACACTTCAGGAGTTCAGCGAACGGTCGTCCAGTGACGCAAACAGAGCGTTCGCTCAAACTCGAAGACATCTGGGTTACAGAACATTAAAAAAGTAACATTCCCACAATGTTTGCGAAATTTGTTAATGTTCCCTGAACATTCGCATAACCAAGAATACGCATTTAAAGACAAAAAGACGTCCAGAGAACATTCGGAAACAAAGCTTTAGTAACAATTGGAATGTTATCAAAATGTGGACGTGTTTTTGTTTGCTGGGTATAATGTATAGCGATATGAAGATTATTGCTAGAGTAAAACCAAATCAATAAACTCTTTTACAGAGCATTAGATGCTGTAAGTCTGAGTGTGGAGCTGGAGCGCATTAGAGAACCACAGCCTGTGTCGAAAGGTTAAACGATCACATAATCTGATCAGACTCAATTCAAGTCTTCCTTTTTTGTGCTTCACTCATAACTTAATGTCTCCTATATCATATCACTGGCAAACCCCGGAGCTTTAATAAACAGCATCAGCTACTTTTCCTTTTCTTAAAGCACAAGCTTAGATGATTCATTTCGAGGAGAACTCCTGTTCTTAAGCGTATAAATCACGCAGACGCAGATCATAACACAGAAATACAATGTTTATCTGTTCAAATATGCTGTGATCATTATTAAACATTCTCTTATTTTGCATTGATTTATATATAGATATGAGTATATTAAGATATAAAGATGTTCAATGCACCTTACTGTATGTTTTATATATTACAGTTTCAGATGCACAAACAAATGTTCTTAACTTTGCAATATGCATTATAAATCCTGCTATTTAAAATGGATGCCACTGTTTTATTATAGCTGCGTAAACATGGCGAAATGTAAGGTTAAATTTGGTCTTGAGCAGTTGCTCATTTTGAGGGAGGTGGAAATAAATCCTTAAATCATTGATTTTCCTCCTTATTCCCCTCAGTCTCTGTAACTCACGGCAGTGGTAATGAAATCACTGTGACTGTGTTTGCAGTAAACGACAGAGACGGACTCTGGGGTGAAGTAAGAAGCGCTGAGAGTCAGGAGAGACATCTGCTGCTGACGCTCCACAACTGCAGCTCATCAGCACCAACACGAGAACATCCTCATAATTCATCAGGCTTTAGCTGGAGGTGTGGAAAAACATCAACCATTACATTTACAGCTTCATTACACTGCAAAACAATGATGCTCTTCCTCAGTGTTTCTGTCCCGTTTTACAGCACAAACATCGAAACATTCTTAAATCAAGACACACTTACTGGAGAAGCAAAACAACACCAGTAATTACAATCATTATAATACAATATATCCTAAAGTTTTGTGACGCCTGCCTTTACACACGCATGAGCTTCCCATTGTTAATCCTGTGGGTTTAATCTGGAGTCGGCCCACCCTCTCTAACAGCTCCAGCTCTTCTGGGAAGGCTTTCCTCAAGGTTTAGGAGTGTGTTTATGGGGATTTTTGCCCATTCTTCTAGAAGCTCATTTGTGAGGTCAGGCACTGATGTTGGACGAGAAGGCCTGGCTCTCAGTCTCCGCTCTAATTCATCCCAAAGCTGTTCTATCGGGTTGAGCTCAGGACTCTGTGCAGGCCAGTCAAGTTCCTCCACACCAAACTCCTCATCCATGTCTTTATGGACCGACGCTTTGTGCACTGGAGCGCAGTCATGCTGGGACAGGAAGGGGCCGTCCACAAACTGATCCCACAAAGTTGGGAGCATGAAATCGTCCAAAATGTCTTGGTATTCTGAAGCATTACGAGTTCCTTTCACTTGAACTAAGGGCCCTGAAAAACACACACCCCATAATCCCCCCTCTACCAAACTTTACAATTTGCACAATGCAGTCAGTCAAGTCCCGTTGTCCTGGCGATGCCAAACCCAGACTCGTCCATGTGATTGTCAGACTGAAGCATGATTGGTCGCTCAGAGAACACGTCTCACTGCTCTAGAGTCCAGTGGCGGCTGCTTTACTCCACTCCTTTGCTCCGCTTTGCATTGCTCTTGGTGATGTAAGGCTTGGATGAGCTGCTCGGCCATGGAAACCCATTCCATGAAGCTCTCTCCGCTGTTCTTGAGCTCATCTGAAGGACACAGAAGTCTGTGCTGAAGGTCTGGAGCTGTTGACTCTGCAGAAAGTTGGTAACTTCTGCGTACTGTGATCCTCAGCATGCGCTGACCCCGCTCTGTGATTTAACACTTCGTGGCTGAGTTTCTGTTGTTCCCAATGGTTTCCACTTTGTTATAATCCCACTAACAGTTGAGCGTGGAATATTTAGTAGTGAGGAAATGTCAGGAATGGACTTATTGCACAGGTGTCAGCCTATCACGGCCCCACGCTTGAGTTCACTGAGCTCCTGAGAGCGACCCATTCTTTCACTAATGTGTGTAGAAGCGTCTGCAGGCCTAGAGCTTGATCTATACACCTGTGGCCATGAAGTGATCGAACACCTGAACTCATTGATCTGGAGAGGCGGCCCAATACTTCTGGCAATATTGTGTATCAGGCATAACATTATGACCTAATATTGTGTTGATCCCCCTTTTGCTGCCAAAACAGCCCTGACCCGTAGACGCTTGGACTCCACTAAACCCCTGAAGGTGTGCTGTTGCATCTGGCACAAAGATGTTAGCAGCAGATCCTTTAAGTCCTGTAAGTAGTGAGGTGGGGCCTCCATGGATCGGACTTGTTTGTTCAGCTCATCCGCCAGATGCTCGATTGGATTGAGATCTGGGGAATCTGGAGGTCAACTCAACGCCTCAAACTGGTCGTTGTGCTCCTCAAACAATTCCTTGTGTACTGAAATTTTTTTAGTACACAAGACTTTGTATCGTCAGTAGATATCTCCACTATTAACGTCAACACTTAAAGGAGCTGTACGTAAGAAATGTATTTCAATTAATCATAAAATGGCGCTGATATGTCACTAGACATTAAGAAATCATGTTAATTTCAAACACTTATATCACTGACAGCAGTAGTACGGCAGGATATTGTCATTTATAAGTTGTTATTGCAGCCCTCAGCTGATGTTGATGATGTCATGTTGTGTTTTGGCCTGAAGCTCCGCCCCCTACCTATCTACCAATCACAGAGTCAGTAGTGTTTGGGGTTGCCAGATCTGCTCTAGTTACCACAGCTGCAGATCTACAAACGTTCTGCTGATTCTGCAGCCAATCTGGCAACCTCGAGTCAGGGGGAGGGGGATACACCGCTCTACAGACATTTGAAAGGGACTGCAGTGCCAATTTTGGCCATAATCTTACACACTCTTCCTTTAAAAAAATAGTTGAAAATGCAGAAAATACGGAAATGTTCAAGGTCTCTCGCAGCCTCAATAACAGTTATTTTACCGTGTTAACTTCAGGACATAAACATAGATATCTGAAAATGGTCATTTTTTTATTTTTTACTGGAAATTAATCAAAGAAATTTTGTTTTGATTTGTGTACATATTTTCATATAGTCGAGTGAGGATTAACGTTTTCCAAATCCTGCACAGTCCCTTGCTCTGATCGAGTATAAAGCGCCGTCCTGTCCGCGTCTCATGTGCCGAGCCGGTCGCTCAGGTAGCTGCTGCTCTTGGAGTCCTGCAGCAGCATGTTGGCCACATCCAGGAACTGGTGCTCGTAAGCCAGTTTATAATGCGTGTAAACGTCCTCGCAGTGACACAGAAGCTTCTTCAGATTCTGACTGGAGCTCGCCGGCGCCTTCTGATGAGACATTCTGTAAAACACAAGAGTTTGAGGAGGTCAGCCGGTAAATATATCACAACCAGTGTTGCCAAAGTTACTTTGAAAAAGTAATCTGATTACTGATTACTCCTTTAACCCTTAAATGCATACCTCAGGTCGTCAGCGACCCGAGACGTCATTCACTACCCTCCTCCTCTTTCATTTTTTAAAGTTAGACATCAACCTTATTAATATTCCTCAATCAATCCATTTTAAACAATATAACAAGAAAAAAAATTATAATTAAATGCCTGTTTTTTCACTAGTTTTTGGTCAAAATTGTATAGGGTTGCTCTCGACCCGAGGTGTGTAAGATTGTACGTATATTTTTGTTGTTGCACAATGATAAATGAATCTATGACAAAATAGGGTGCAATTCACCTTTATTCCACAAGGTGGCAATGTCTGATACACAATGATGAAGTGACGTTTCACTCATAGTCACCTCTGACAGAAAACAAAACTATAATAATTATAATCTGCAAAACCTGAAATGGCTCAGTGATTTACAGCAGAGAGCAAGTACTAAACACGATCAGATATTAGTGTCAATTTCACTTGATGATGGATGTGGACAAGAAGCTGTCAGTGATCAAAATATTGATTTTGAAGACGTCGAAAATGAGTTTGAGAATATGCGTGATATGGCGAATATTAGGCAGATGCTGAATATACTGGTAAACGAGCTCTGACGAGGTCAGATGATGATGGTATTAAACATCTGCTCAAACTTAACCCTTCCAAGCTCCAAAAGGTAACGAAATAGGTTTTATTTTATTCTTCTGTAGCTGTTACTCTAAAATCAGGAGTTTTATATATTATCACGACAGGTAGAGGTCTATCCATGTTAAATATAGATCCGGGTCGTTATGTAAGAATGTTTGGGGAAACAGTCATGCATTTAAGGGTGAAAAAGTAACTTAGTTACTTTACAGATTACTTGATTTTAAAAGTAACTAAGCAAGATTACAAGATTACAGTTTCCGACAACACCGCTGCCGTCTCAACACAGAAATGACCGTTTTTGGCAACACTCACTTTATTAGAAGTGCATTTTTAACAGTAACGGCAACAATGTATCTCCTGACATTTTTAATTGAAATTTAAAAATATTTCCTGAAAAAACACTCTCCCCGAGACGCAAGAAGAAAGCAAAAATGGTGACACTTTATTTTAAGGTTCAGTTATTAACTATTAACTAGTTGCTTATTATCATGCATATTACTATGATATTGTCTGTTTATTAGTACTTATAAAGCACATATTAATGCCTTATATATTAATAATGCCCAATATATTAATAAGCCATTGTATTTATATGATTATAACAATATAAACTATTAGTGAATGTATTTTATTTATTTATTTACAAATATTTGACCCAAAATAAACCATTCAACCATTGACCCACACGCACACGCACACACAGTATATAAAACATTTAGAGTTGATATCATTTTAATATGTGTATTATGTTATTTAATTTAATTTACAAATATTTGACAATAAATAGCATTATTATTTAATGTATTATTTTATAAAAAATTATATTTACAAATATTTGACTCAACACCACTGACCAATTACAAACAAGCAGTAATAAAAAAAAGATTGTATTAATAAAATATAATTTATATTCTAAAATAATATAAAAATGTTTTGAGTTGAAATCCTTTTATTATGTGTAAAAGTATTTTATTACTTTAAATTGTTATTTCATTATTAATCAGTATTATATTATATATAAATATAACTATTTGAGTTGAAATAATTTAACTATGTGTATTATTTTATTTTATTTAGAAATATTGGACTCCAAAATGACAGGATTGCCCGATCACAGTCAAGTCCTCCGGAAAGCTGTCTGATAATGGACAGAATCACGAGGATCTCCTAAATCTGATAATGGACAGAATCACGAGGATCTCCTAAATCTGATATTGGACAGAATCATGAGGATCTCCTAAATCTGATAATGGACAGAATCACGAGGATATCCTAAATCTGATAATGGACAGAATCACGAGGATCTCCTAAATCTGATAATGGACAGAATCACGAGGATCTCCTAAATCTGATAATGGACAGAATCACGAGGATCTCCTAAATCTGATAATGGACAGAATCACGAGGATCTCCTAAATCTGATATTGGACAGAATCATGAGGATCTCCTAAATCTGATAATGGACAGAATCACGAGGATCTCCTAAATCTGATAATGGACAGAATCACGAGGATCTCCTAAATCTGATAATGGACAGAATCACGAGGATCTCCTAAATCTGATAATGGACAGAATCACGAGGATCTCCTAAATCTGATAATGGACAGAATCACGAGGATCTCCTAAATCTGATAATGGACAGAATCACGAGGATCTCCTAAATCTGATAATGGACAGAATCACGAGGATCTCCTAAATCTGATAATGGACAGAATCACGAGGATATCTTAAATCTGATAATGGACAGAATCACGAGGATCTCCTAAATCTGATAATGGACAGAATCACGAGGATCTCCTAAATCTGATAATGGACAGAATCACGAGGATCTCCTAAATCTGATAATGGACAGAATCACGAGGATCTCCTAAATCTGATAATGGACAGAATCACGAGGATCTCCTAAATCTGATAATGGACAGAATCACGAGGATCTCCTAAATCTAAAAATGGACAGAATCACGAGGATCTCCTAAATCTGATAATGGACAGAATCACGAGGATCTCCTAAATCTAAAAATGGACAGAATCACGAGGATCTCCTAAATCTGATAATGGACAGAATCACGAGGATCTCCTAAATCTGATAATGGACAGAATCACGAGGATCTCCTAAATCTGATAATGGACAGAATCACGAGGATCTACTAAATCTGATAATGGACAGAATCACGAGGATCTCCTAAATCTGATAATGGACAGAATCACGAGGATCTCCTAAATCTGATAATGGACAGAATCACGAGGATCTCCTAAATCTGATAATGGACAGAATCACGAGGATCTCCTAAATCTGATAATGGACAGAATCACGAGGATCTCCTAAATCTGATATTGGACAGAATCATGAGGATCTCCTAAATCTGATAATGGACAGAATCACGAGGATCTCCTAAATCTGATAATGGACAGAATCACGAGGATCTCCTAAATCTGATAATGGACAGAATCACGAGGATCTCCTAAATCTGATAATGGACAGAATCACGAGGATCTCCTAAATCTGATAATGGACAGAATCACGAGGATCTCCTAAATCTGATAATGGACAGAATCACGAGGATCTCCTAAATCTGATAATGGACAGAATCACGAGGATCTCCTAAATCTGATAATGGACAGAATCACGAGGATATCTTAAATCTGATAATGGACAGAATCACGAGGATCTCCTAAATCTGATAATGGACAGAATCACGAGGATCTCCTAAATCTGATAATGGACAGAATCACGAGGATCTCCTAAATCTGATAATGGACAGAATCACGAGGATCTCCTAAATCTGATAATGGACAGAATCACGAGGATCTCCTAAATCTGATAATGGACAGAATCACGAGGATCTCCTAAATCTAAAAATGGACAGAATCACGAGGATCTCCTAAATCTGATAATGGACAGAATCACGAGGATCTCCTAAATCTAAAAATGGACAGAATCACGAGGATCTCCTAAATCTGATAATGGACAGAATCACGAGGATCTCCTAAATCTGATAATGGACAGAATCACGAGGATCTCCTAAATCTGATAATGGACAGAATCACGAGGATCTCCTAAATCTGATAATGGACAGAATCACGAGGATCTCCTAAATCTGATAATGGACAGAATCACGAGGATCTCCTAAATCTGATAATGGACAGAATCACGAGGATCTCCTAAATCTGATAATGGACAGAATCATGAGGATCTCCTAAATCTGATAATGGACAGAATCACGAGGATCTCCTAAATCTGATAATGGACAGAATCACGAGGATCTCCTAAATCTAAAAATGGACAGAATCACGAGGATCTCCTAAATCTGATAATGGACAGAATCACGAGGATCTCCTAAATCTAAAAATGGACAGAATCACGAGGATCTCCTAAATCTGATAATGGACAGAATCACGAGGATCTCCTAAATCTGATAATGGACAGAATCACGAGGATCTCCTAAATCTGATAATGGACAGAATCACGAGGATCTCCTAAATCTGATAATGGACAGAATCACGAGGATCTCCTAAATCTGATAATGGACAGAATCACGAGGATCTCCTAAATCTGATAATGGACAGAATCACGAGGATCTCCTAAATCTGATAATGGACAGAATCACGAGGATCTACTAAATCTGATAATGGACAGAATCACGAGGATCTCCTAAATCTGATAATGGACAGAATCACGAGGATCTCCTAAATCTGATAATGGACAGAATCACGAGGATCTCCTAAATCTGATAATGGACAGAATCACGAGGATCTCCTAAATCTGATAATGGACAGAATCACGAGGATCTACTAAATCTGATAATGGACAGAATCACGAGGATCTCCTAAATCTGATAATGGACAGAATCACGAGGATCTCCTAAATCTGATAATGGACAGAATCACGAGGATCTCCTAAATCTGATAATGGACAGAATCACGAGGATCTCCTAAATCTGATAATGGACAGAATCACGAGGATCTCCTAAATCTGATAATGGACAGAATCACGAGGATCTCCTAAATCTGATAATGGACAGAATCACGAGGATCTACTAAATCTGATAATGGACAGAATCACGAGGATCTCCTAAATCTGATAATGGACAGAATCACGAGGATCTCCTAAATCTGATAATGGACAGAATCACGAGGATCTACTAAATCTGATAATGGACAGAATCACGAGGATCTCCTAAATCTGAAAATGGACAGAATCACGAGGATCTCCTAAATCTGATAATGGACAGAATCACGAGGATCTCCTAAATCTGATAATGGACAGAATCACGAGGATCTCCTAAATCTGATAATGGACAGAATCACGAAGATCTCCTAAATCTGATAATGGACAGAATCACGAGGATCTCCTAAATCTGATAATGGACAGAATCACGAGGATCTCCTAAATCTGATAATGGACAGAATCACGAGGATCTCCTAAATCTGATAATGGACAGAATCACGAGGATCTCCTAAATCTGATAATGGACAGAATCACGAGGATCTCCTAAATCTGCCTACTTTCTGGAGATGTCCTGGAACAGGCCGGCGCTTAGCGGTCTGTGGCGTTTAAACTCCTCCAGATAGCCGAATTCTCCGCCCAGAATGACCTTCTGATAGAGGAGCTCGGCCCAGTCCGGGCTGTAGTCGTACGCTTCGGCCAACACGAACGCCTGCCGGACACACACACACACACACACTACATTTACATTTATGCATTTAGCAGACCCTTTTATCCAAAGCGACTAACGACTGAGGAGTACAGGAAGCGATCTGTCATGAAGAGGCAAAGAAATGCCAAAAATGCCCTAAATACAAAGATTTGGATATTACTCAGAGTAGCAAAAGCTAGAATAGGGAGGGAACCAATGAGTCCACAACCAATGAGACGGATTCATGGGAACATCTCGCTCTTAAAGGGTTAGTTCACCCAAAAATGAAATGTCTGTCATTAACTCCTCTCCCTAATGTCGCTCCACACCCGTAAGACCTCCGTTCATCTTCACACACAGTTTAAGATATTTTATATTTAGTCCGAGAGCGTATGCAAGTGTATGCACACTATACTGTCCATGTCCAGAAAGGGAATAAAAACATCATCACAGTAGTCCATATGAGACATCAGTGGGTTAATTAGAGTCTCTTGAAGCATCCAAAATACATTTGGGTCCAAAAATAACAAAAACTACGACTTTATTCAGCATTGTCTTCACTTCCGGGTTTGTGTTCAATCCTCAAATAAAGATTCAAACGGTTATGTAATGGATATATAGGGATATATCTACTTTGGTGGCTGAACAAAAACAAGCCTTGACGCTCACTTTCCAACGTGTTCAAATGAAAAAATATTTATTACAAAAAACTGCAGATATCCAAAATCAAAAAAACAAAAGATCCAAGTCTCAAAAAAAATAAAGGATTAACAAGATATAAATAGGATAGTGATGTCCGGTTCGTGAACGAATCGTTCTTTTTAACTGGATCTTTATAGTGATCCGGTCGAAGCAATTCACCAAATCGGACTGAATCGTTTTAAACGGCTGGCGTCTCAAATCAGGGCTGATCCCACAAGTTACTGTAGTCATTAACTTTCTGACATGAGTGACAGTCTCTACGACTAGAAATAAACTAATATCTTGAAGTTGCTGTTGTAACTCCAATCGTTAGCTGAAGTGAGACATGTTTTGCTGAGAGATATGATGAAATAATAATAATAATAATAATGTGTTCGATTTATATAGCGCTTTTCAAGGCTCTCAAAGCGCTTTACATAGAAGGGGGGAATCTCCTCAACCACCACCAATGTGCAGCATCCACCTGGATGATGCGAGGGCAGCCATATTGCGCCAGAACGCTCACCATATACCAGCTGATTGGGGGAGAGGAGACAGTGATGAAGCCAATCAGGAGAGGGGGATGATTAGGAGGCCATGAAGGACAGAGGCCAGTGTGATTTTTAACGACCACAGAGAGTCAGGACCTCGGTTTAACGTCTCATCCGAAGGACGGTGCTCTTTGTCAGTATAGTGTCCCCATCACTATACTGGGGTGTTAGGACCCACACAGACCACAGGGTGAGCGCCCCCTGCTGGCCTCACTAACACCTCTACCAGCAGCTACCTGGTTTTCCCAGTTGGTCTCCCATCCAGGTACTGACCAGGCTCAGCCCTGCTTAGCTTCAGTGGGAAACCAGTCTTGGGCTACAGGGTGATATGGCTGCTGGTATATGAGCAGAGCATATCTCGTGAGCGATATGAACTCACGAGCCACTGATACTGAGCATGCGCGAGTAACCGAACGTAGTGGTTCTCGGATCAGCAGCACAGAATCGAAAACCGTTTCAATCGGACACGTTCGATACTGAGAACCGATGAGCCGAGCATGTGTGTTATTTGTTCAGAGGAACGAAATGCAGGTTAAGTGTATAAAACGAATCATGTTTGGAAACATCATAACATAAAGCTGTCTTATCACTGTATTATTCTAAAGTTTGGAAACAATGGATTGTAAAATGGTCAAATTAAACATTTATTTGTTTTTATCAATAATGCATGATAATTTCAAGAATTTCAGGAACAACTTTTTTCTTATTTAATTTCTAAGTCGATACAAATTTTAAAATGTAATCAAAACAGTAGGTGCGATATCAGACTACATATTCAGCCTGCAGCAGTTCGCAGCTCAGCACACACACACTAGGGCTGTCAACGAATATTCTAAATTCGAATATATATTCGAATAGTTTTTAAAAAACGAAGTTCGAAGGTGAAAATTAATATTCGAATTTAAAAAAAAAAAAAAAAAAGGGAAAAAAATCCCCCGCCGTGGTAGTAGAGGCGCGGCTGTCTGCTTTGCGAGTGAGCGCGCGCATGGGGGTTCAGGGACAGGTCACAGGAGTCGCACTGTCACTGCTGAAAGTGGACGCGTCTTGCAGTGAAGATGGCAGAAAGTGCCGAGCCCAACTCGACCGCAGCAGAGAAAGAGATTTTAACTCCATAATCTAAAAAGCCACGTCTGGAAGTGCTTTGGATTTTGTTCGGTAGGAGGTCAAATTGTTGAGCAGCGAGATAAAGTTATATGCAAGCTATGTAAGATACAGTTAGCATACCATGCCTCATTTTAATTAACGTTAAACAGAAACATGACTAAATTGTAGGCTAACGTTACTGTACTGACTGAAGAGATATCGCCTGAATAAAGGATAAATGCGCTGCTTCCACTGGTGTGATTATTTACCATGTCAAGGAAAAGCTCCATGTTTAGCACAGCTCGCTCGGAGTGCTCAAAATGCTGTAAAGCTTCAATTAATATTAATAATATTTGTTTCAATCACTGAATGAAGCCTGCTATATTTGGGACAAGAGTTGCGAGACTCGCGACCAAATTGCTTGCACAAAACTCTTGATCAGCTCTCAAAGTTTGTTCATTTAAACCGTTATCCGCAGTGAGGACGAGAGAGCGCGCGCGAGAGAGAGAGAGGTCTGCACTCTGCGGTCTTGGCCATTAGTTAATTTATATATAATAATATATAATAATTATATATAATAATAATTTATAATAACAATCTACTTGTTTTTGTGTAAGTAATACGTTGTCAAATATGTATAAACCTAACTAGACAAACTATACAAGTAGTTAATGTCTCTTTGTATTTGTTCTGTTATTGACGTAATGCGCGTTATTGACAAAATGCGCGCCCAGATGTTCGAATAGTTTGAATATTCGTGTTTGTTTTTGAGGGAATATTCGAACGTCATTTTTGAGCAATTTTGACAGCCCTAACACACACGCACACACACACACACACACACACACACACACACACACACACACACACACACTGATACAGCGGTTCTGGAGTCAGGACCGGGTTGCGGGTCGATCTTTCGGATCTCCAGTACACAATCGAGAACCGTTTCTATCGGACACGTTCGATTCTGAGAACTGGTGAGCTGAGATACTGCATGCGTGATAGCGTCGTCTTGAACCGAACTGTTTCTCTCGGAGTGGGACGGCTGCTGTTTCTCTTGGACAGCTGATGCTGATAATATATGAGCACGGGTGAACTGAGGATTTGTGTAAGTTTATGTTATGTCAATGTAAGTTTATTTAATCTGTGTAAAACATCAGTGTTTGCACGACAGTGTCTGTATGAGTGCTTTTGCAAAACATAAATAAAAAAATGTATCCAAGATGATGATGATGACAATAATAATTATTACTATACTAAGTTTTGATTACAAATACTTTATAGGGATGTGTTTGAATGTATTTTCAGCCGCCGGGATGATAGAAATGATGTCATTACGTAAAGACGTAAAAAAAACGGTGATCCGTTTTTTAAACCGGATCATTGAAACGAACTGTCCGAAAGAACCAGTTCACAGAAAAAGAACCGAACTTCCCATCACTAGAATAGGATTGAAGCAGTCTGGTGTCTGTTAGGCCGTGAGGTCAAAGACTGCTACTTCCTGTTCTGGCCACACCCTCAGGGAAGTCCCAGGTCGTTTATTCCAAAAGCCTTAGCCTCTCCAGCTTCTACCCCTAGATGGCACCAACTCGCATAACATTGAAAGTTCATTATTTAACACATTCATTTTATTTAGCTAAATTCTATTTTAGATCCTACAGGTTATGAATCAGTGAATCGATTCATGATTCGGATCGCTAAAGCCACGTGACTTCAGCAGTTTGACACGCGATCCGAATCATGAATCGATTCACTGAATCATAACGGTTCAAAGCTTTGTTTTGAAATCGGCCCATCACTATATAAGTCGTTATTTAGTTTTTTAGCGCATAAAACTCTTCTGGCCTCTTCATCAATGATTGTCGAGCCGCTGTAGTGAGATGGGCTTTGTAACGACGTCTTTAGTGCCTTTATGGGTCTTGAGAGAGGAAATGACATTGGTGTCAATGAAGGCCTTTCTGAGCCATCGGATTTCAACACTAATATCTTCATCTGTGTGTGAAGATGAACGGAGGTCTGACGGCTGTCCAACCACAGGAGGAATTAATGACACAATTTACATTTTTGCACTGCTGTAAAGCCGTTATATTGCTCAGGTCAGATAATGACAGGAGGTTTGAGAAGCATGACCTGGTAGCAGCGTGGCAAACACACGATGGTGCTCTGGATGTCTGACGGGGGCAGATTAATGACCCGATGCTCCTGTCCGTGATTTAGGAAATGCAGCTGCAGCGTCACCAGTTTGGCCAGCTTCACACACTTCACCGCCTGACGCACACATGAGTCCTGCAATCACACACACATTCAAACTGTAAGGCCGTGTGTCCACCAAAGCATTTTTTCACGCAATTGGCTGGCGTTTTCAATTGTTTTCAATGGGAGCGAGGCGCTGAGCGTTCAGCGTTTTTAACTGCTCGCCGAGAGTTGAAGAATGTTCAACTTTGAGTAAAACGCAGCGCTCATCACTGTCACTCTTCACCAGCCGTCCAATCACAGTGGAGGAGGGGCGGGACTAATACTACACAGACCAACCGCCACATTCTGTTAACAGATGACAACAAGCAATAATAACGGAACAAAATGACTTAAAACAAGAGTCAGAGCAAATACTTTACATTGTATCTGCAATTTTATATCGAGGAACAAACTACCTGCGAAATTAGTAACACTTCCGCTGATTTTACGTATCATAACAAGAGTCTCAACTGAAGAAAAAAAACGCTGCCTGCCAAAACGTTCAAGCACTCACATTGAGCTGGCTAAAAGCGCTTTGGTGGACACACGGCCTAAGTCTGTCCAGAAGCCATGATGTCACGCTGACGCTACACTGTAAAAAAAAATAATGAATGACTCCAATTGAACATTTTCTAGTGACTGATCACATCTAAATTTTTCAGTTGGCCGAATTGAATTTCTGTGAATTGATGCAATTTAATAGCCTAGATGGCAGCCAAACTCAGCCCCGCCCACAGCTGAACTCAGCCCCGCCCACAGCCAAACTCAGCCCCACCCACAACATCATCAAAGGCGCTTGGGTTGAGTTTGTTCTAATCCTAAATGGAGAGCTTGTTCGTATCTGCATCACCTTCACTATTTCTCTCAGAAATGATGATCATGTTAGTAAATACTCTGTGTATCCTTAAATTAGTTTTTTTTACAACACCGGCAAAGATCGTTTACACTCATCTTTTTCTTCCAACGTTACTTATTCCAGCACACGTTTAGTTATTAGTTTATTCGGTCATTCATCCAAAGAGGAGGAAAAAAAGCAAAACACCATAAAACAAAACAAAAGTTAAAAAGAACAAAGCATTTTAAATTAAATGATATAATCCTTCAACATTTGAAAGACAAGGACAAAGACAGAAAGGGTCTGGGCTGAAGTCTAAACTTATACTGCCTAGCCCTCTCCCCATAGGACAATATTTCAAGAAGCAAACAAAATCGTACATACTTTACTTTACATTACCAAAAATTGAAATTAAAACAGAATTAAATAAAGTTAATCATTAAATAAAGTTAATCACGTGCAGAGAGGGTTGGCTGCTCTGATTGGCTTTTGGTCTGTCCAGTCGAGGTCTTTCCTGGTTGGGTTGAAACACGCCCCATAATCACAGCCCAATGGAGCATCAGACTCATATTCTGACTAGAGTTGAGTATGACCACGTCAGGCTAGCAATTTAATTCACAGAAATTCAATTTGGCCAACTGAAAAATTTTGATGTGATCAGTCACTAGAAATTGGAGACCTGAATTTTTTTTACAGCGTAAAGCACGTCAGCCGGTGAATCTCAGCACGCTAACGTCTAAAGCAGTCTCAACATGAGACTAAACGAACATAAAATAAGATAAAACAGCTAAAAACATGAAGATATTCCTCAGGTTAATACACACTTTCATGAGGTGTCTCTGAAAAACCTAATATTAAAGTGCCCCACTGCTCATTTTGATTTGGATGAGGAGGTCAAAGGTCAAACACACTTACATTTTCTCATAATATACAGCTTCCATGACTTTTGTTAAGGCATAAAAAGATGAAATGCAGCAAAATATGAAGAGAAATTAATAAATAAATAGAATATGAAGACAAAATAAATACATAAAATATGAAGAGAAATAAATAAACAAAGAGAAATTTTGAATGCATGAAATATGAAGAGTAATAAATAAAATATGAAGATAAAATAAATAAATAGAATATAAAGACAGAACAAATAAATTAAATATGAAGAGAAATAAATAAATAAATAAATAGAACAAAGACAAAACAAATAAATAAAATATGAAGAGAAATAAATAAACATGAAGAGAAACAAAGACAATAAATAAAATACGAAGAGAGATAATACATAAATAATAATTGAAGATAAAGAAATACAAATAAATAATAATAATAATAATAAACACAATGTAAAGAGTAAATAAATAGATAATGTATGAAAATAAATAAACAAACAAACAAAGATAAATAAATTAATAAATAAATAAAAATGAAGGGAAATAAATACATTTAGAAGAGAAAGAAATATTAATATATGAAGAAAATTTATATATACAGTGAGGAAAAGAAGTATTTGAGCACCCTGCTACTTTGCAAGTTCTCCCACTTAGAAATCATGGAGGGGTCTGAAATTGTCATCGTAGTGGCATGGCCACTGAGAGAGACATAATCTGAAAAAACAATCCAGAAATCACAATGTATGATTTTTTAACTATTTATTTTTATGATACAGCTGCAAATATGTATTTGAACACCTGAGAAAAACAGTGTTTTGTTTGCTATTACAGAGGTCATGTATTGCGAGATTTTGGGGAATAACCTCAGTTAAAGCATTGATGATGGGTCGAAAAATCAGCACAATTCCAGGCCCGTCTTAAGTTTGCCAGTGACCATTTGGATGATCCAGAGGAGTCATGGGAGAAAGTCATGTGGTCAGATGAGACAAAAATATAACTTTTTGGTCATAATTCCACTAAACGTGTTTGGAGGAAGAAGAATGAAGAGTACCATCCCTTGAACACCATCCCTACTGTGAAGCATAGGGGTGGCAGCATCATGCTGTGGGGGTGTTTTTCTGCACATGGGACAGGGCGACTGCACTGTATTAAGGAGAGGATGACCGGGGCCATGTATTGCAAGATTTTGGGGAACAACCTCCTTCCCTCAGTTAGAGCATTGAAGATGGGTCGAGGCTGGGTCTTCCAACATGACAATGACCCGAAGCACAGCCAGGATAACCAAGGAGTGGCTCTGTAAGAAGCATATCAAGGTTCTGGCGTGGCCTAGCCAGTCTCCAGACCTAAACCCAATAGAGAATCTTTGGAGGGAGCTCAAACGCCGTGTTTCTCAGCGACAGGCCAGAAACCTGACTGATCTAGAGAAGATCTGTGTGGAGGAGTGGGCCAGAATCCCTCCTGCAGTGTGTGCAAACCTGGTGAAAAACTACAGGAAACGTTTGACCTCTGTAATTGCAAACAAAGGCTACTGTACCAAAGATTAACATTGTTTTTCTCAGGTGTTCAAATGCTTATTTGCAGCTGTATCATACAAATAAATAGTTAAAAAAATCATACATTGTGATTTCTGGATTGTTTTTTCAGATTATGTCTCTCTCTGTGGCCATGCACCTACGATGACAATTTCAGACCCCTCCATGATTTCCAAGTGGGAGAACTTGCAGAATAGCAGGGTGTTCAAATACTTATTCTCCTCACTGTATGAAGAACAAATACGTAAATTAATATATACAATCTCTTAAAATAAAAAAAAGGTTTTAAAATCTAAAAGTGTGTGTGTGTGTCCTGACTTCATGATGTTCAGCGAAGCACCTTTGAGTAGCTTTCAGCGGCGTCTTTCAGGAGCGTCAGGACCTTGACCAGAGCATTCTTCAGATCCACAGAGATCACTACACACACACACACACACACACACACACACACACACACACACACACACACACACACACACACACACACACACACACACACACACACACACACACACACACACACACACACACACACACACACACACGACTTCAGAACAAATGATCATAGTGACATCCATGACATTCATATATATTGTGTTTTCGCTGTGTGTGTGTGTGTATATCTGACCCCACGGCTGCGATTCGATGATTTTGAGCTGCGTTCGCGCGGCTGCCTCGTGGTTTTCTCCGATCTCTCGGCACATGCTAAAGCACAGAGCCACCATATTGTGCTTCTCACTGTCGCCCGGCAAACAGCGCTTGATGTACTCCAGCAGAGCCGTCTTCAGGCGCACGTTCTGGAACACATCAAATCAATGGGAGGTTCTTCTAAACCTTTTATTTATCAGGAAACCCGTCAGTGCCTCACCGATTCGACTTTCTTCCTCAGTAGCATCTCGAAGCGATGGTTCTGGTGCAGCAGGTCGAAGATATAGGTCATGTCGTTATACCGGCCAATGCCTGTGAGGAGACGCACCTGCGGACACACCAGAGGTCACACACACTCGCAATAATGCAGCCCTGGCTCATGAACACACACTCACCAGGAGCCCGTAGCCTTCCCCGTGAGCCAGGTGTGTGTGGCTCAGGTGACGCGCCGCCTGCAGGACCCTCACGATGCCCTCCATGTTACAGGTCAGACTGAAGCAGTCATGAGCCAGGATCAGCATCTCCACAGCTACAGCAGAGACACACACTGGTCATATTCACCGTGGGATTTTATTATAACACGTATAAATACTGCAACGGTAGATTAAAATAGTGGACCAGTCTCAGAAAAACTACATTCAGCTCAGGGAGGAAAATGTGGTGTTTAATGAGACACAAAAACAAGGTGGCGATACCCAAAAGTGTAATATATTACAGTGACATAAGTTGACAGACAGTTCAATATTTACATGTACACAAAGATGGCATTGGCAAATGTAACTGTTGTTTTTTCAAGTCATACACAACCATTCAAGTGCTTAAAAGCTGCAACCGTCCATGCACAACGCACACAATGGGTCAATCAGTTCATTAAAATATGTATCATATTTAAAATAAATATATCAATGACTTCTGGCACAAGCATTTATATGGACAAAGTATTAATGTCATACAGTGTGCATAGAATATAAACTAATTCATATACAATGAATAAATAAATAGGCAAATGGAATAAATTTTAAAGAAGCTATTAAAAATGGGAAGAAAAAACGAATTATACTACATTAAAATAATCAAATTACATGTGAATAATAAAAATAAATAATATAAATGAAATAAAATGATAAAAAATGATATAAACAACAAAATAAATAACTTAATTTTTGAATGGAATCAAATTAAATTTAAACAAAATTATAAAAATATTATCTAAACAAAAAAAGTACTTAATTTTTTAATAGAATAAAATTAAAATTAAGTTATTTATTTATGTTGTTTTTTGTTTATATTATTTGTATTTTATTCTGTAATGTAGAATAATTAGTTCTCTTCCCATTTATTAGTTTTCCAATTTTTGATTAGTTTACATTTATTCTATTTATTTATTTAGTTTTTGTTTACATTTAATGTCTTACAAATAGACATACAGAAGATGTATGACCGACAGAAAAAGATCTTGAAATGTGGTGGCGTGAGCCAGGAAAACAACTATAGAAATAACTCAAGGTTGACTACCATGTAGGGAACAGTGCTAGAATATATACATGTATAATATATATATATATATATATATATATATATATATATATATATATATATATATATATATATATATATATATATATGTCAGACAGGCCAAGGGACAGGAGAGACATTTTGCAAAACCACTCCGGCTTTGTTGCTTTGGTTGGTGTGAATAAAGTCGTTTCTGAAAACCATGATCCTTTGAGAAACGATTTAACAGAGAAGAAAATGTCCAGCAGTACTCACTGCAGCTGATCTCCGACAGCGGGACCGTCGGGATGCTGTCCAGCAGATTAATGCCCACCAGGTTGGGATCTCCACACAGTTTGGCGAGCTGCAGGAACGCCTCTTTCCCATCCGCCGGCCTGAACATCAGCCGCTGTCCTGAACACACACACACACACACACACGACAGCGATTTCAGGAGCGTAAATTGTGTGTGTGTGGGGTGTGTGTGTGTTTGGGGGGGGACAGGGGGTTGTCCCCCCCTAAAAACTATGCTATGTTTTGTAAATAATATAATGATATATACTTAAAGGGTTAGTTCACCCAATGAAATTTATGTCATTGATGACTCAAATGAATCTCAGATTCAAGCTGTTATGAATCAGTGTATTGATTCATGATTCAGATCGCGTGTCAAACTGCTGAAATCACGTGACTTTGGCGATCCGAATCATGAATCAATTCGCTGATTCATAACCGTTTGAATCTTTATTTGAGGATTGAAAACAAACCCAGAAGAGAAGCCAATGCTGAATAAAGTCGTAGTTTTTGTTATTTTTGGACCCAAATGTATTTTCTCTGCTTCAAGAGACTCTAATTAACCCACTGATGTCTCATATGGACTACTGTGATGATGTTTTTATTCCCTTTCTGGACATGGACAGTATAGTGTGCATACACTTGCATACGCTCTCGGACTAAATATAAAATATCTTAAAGGTGCACTATGCAACTTTCCGTCCACTGGAGGGCGCCTATTCAAAACAAAGGTGTAGTTTGATGACGCCAGGTGTGAGCGCAGTATCTTGGGACATGTGGTCTTCACCTCACAGCCGCCGGAAAGAAGGACTCGGGCAGAAATTACGTTCATGGATGCGGTTATTGACGTTACTGTAGTCTAAAGCAGAGCAGGACCGAGTGTTGTGGAGCTGAGCACGGCCGCTGGACCGATTGTTACACACAAACACACGGCTCGCGAGCACCGGGACTTTTATCATGACGGGACGGGAAACAGTCGCCGGGCGCCTGCACTGATCCGCTCTTCTGGTTATGATTATGAGGTAATGCAGCTCTGTTTATCATATTAGATACATTTAAGTGTGTTTAAAATGATGTTATGACGTTACTCCGTGCGTTCACTTGTTCACACTGCTAAGAGTAAAGCGCTCCTGCCAAATAAAACCTGAAACCGAGGGTAGCGCAGATTTGACGCGATTGACAGGCGACTTCCTCAGACGCTATGCTGACTCGTCCCGGTCCTTAGTTAAAATAGCAATTCTCTCACAATTTACAAATAGTTGGAAACATTCTCTATTCTTATAACTCAACAAAATATATAACACTGGCCTAGTGGTTTTTGGATATTTTACTGCACAAATACTACATAGTGCACCTTTAAACTCTGTCTGAAGATGAACGGAGGTCTACCGGGTGTGGAGCGACATTAGGGGGAGGAGTTAATGACATTAATTTAATTTTTGGTTGAACTAACTCTTTAAAATAAATGTGTAAGTAGTAAAACAATACAAACGCTAATGAACCCAAAATTCAAGCAACCCGTCCCTGAATTGGCGCTAATTCTAAACCAAAAGTATATGATGCGCACGGCCGCACTGCTGATTTGTGTTTGGGTTTTACTCAATATTTTAATAAGTGGCAGATCAGAGGGCTTGCTCCAGTTAAATATCATAGTATAAAATACTATATGGAGGACGCAAGATAATTTAATAAGTATAATATGACTGCGTGGGGAACCTTACGTTAACAACGCTTCCTGTTATTGGTCAGAGAAAATGACAGAGAAAAGAAAAACGGACATTAGATCATTTTTAAGTGCACCAAAACGCTAAATAAATACAAATGTTTTTTTGGTGGTAAACATATCTTTACAAGTATGATTTTGGCTGTATTATTTGTGTCCTCTTCAAAAATGTATCTTTAGAAATGTTATGTTTATTGTCCCCCCCAACTGTTAGATGAACGCCCCTGAGCGATTAGATTCAAGGTTCTTTATTACAAGTATAGCGAAATTTAGTGCAATCCATTCAGTGCCGTCACAAATATTTAGTGCAACTAAAACATCTATATGCCATAAACAATATAACACAATACACACAAAAACAGTGCAGCTAGGCGAATAGCCAATATTGCACAGACACAAAAAAAAATGTAATACAAAGAAATTACACATGATTACACGATCGAAGGCTGTGATAAAGGCTCCGAGGATGAAGCTGACACACACACGAAGCTGATTGCTCACCGGGCTCTCCGTCCTGAAGCGAGGCCTGTAAACCCTCCAGCACCGCGGCGGAGACGAGCCGGGCCACAGTGTCGGCCTTCAGGCCCTGAACGCTGATGAACGCCTGAGCTTTCTTATAGCGGTCCGACTGCTGCGAGAGCAGAACCTTCCTCAGCACCGCCTCGGGCTCCTCAGACGAGATCTCTGCATACGAGCACTGAAGCTCCTGCACACACACACACACACACACACACACACACACACACACACACACACACACACAGACACAGATACAGAGACAGAGAGACACACACACACACACACACGCACACACGCACACACGCACACACGCACACACGCACACACGCACACACGCACACACACACACGCACACACACACACACACACAGAGACAGAGAGACACACACACACACACACACACACACACACACACACACACACACACACACACACACACACACACACACACACACACACACACACACACACACACACACACACACACACACACACACACACACACGCACACGCACACACTTACTGTTATTGAAAGAGACTCTTCTGCTCACCAAGGCTGTTTATTTGATCAAAAATACAGTAAAAACTCTGAAATACTATTCCAATGTAAAATAACTGATCAGGCATAACATTATGACCGGTGCAGTGAATAACACTGATGATCTCTTCATCACGGCTCCTGTTAGTGGGTGGGATATATTAGGCAGCAAGTGAACATTTAGTCCTCAGAGTTGATGTGTGTGAAGCAGGAGAAATGGGCAAGCGTAAGGATTTGAGCGAGTTTGGCCAGATTGTGACGGCTAGACGACTGGGTCAGAGCATCTCCAAAACTGCAGCTCTTGTGGGCTGTTCCCGGTCTGCAGTGGTCAGTATCTATCAAAAGTGCTCCAAGAGGACCAGTGGAGAACCGGCCACAGGGTCATGGGCGGCCAAGGCTCATTGATGCACGTGGGGAGCGAAGGCTGGCCCGTGGGGTCCGATCAAACAGACGAGCTACTGGAGCTCAAACTGCTCCAGAAGTTAATGCTGGTTCTGATAGAAAGCTGGCAGAATACACAGAGCAGCTCAGTTTGTGGCGTATGGGGCGGCATAGCCGCTGACCAGTCAGGGTGCCCATGCTGACCCCTGACCCCGCTGAAAGCACCAACAGTGGTACGTGAGCATCAGAACTGGACCACAGAGCAATGGAAGAAGGTGGTCTGGTCTGAGGAATCACGTTTTCTTTTACATCACGTGGATGGCCGGGTGTGTGTGTGTGTGTGTGTGTGTGTGGCTTACCTGGGGAACACATGGCCCCAGGATGCACTATGGGAAGAAGGCGAGCCGGCGGAGGCAGTGTGATGCTTTGGCCAATGTTCTGCTGGGAAACCTTGGGTCCTCCATCCATGTGGATGTTACTTTGACACGCTCCACCTACCTAAGCATTGCTGAGACCATGTTCAGCCTTTGATGGAAACGGTATTCTGGTGGCTGTGGCTCTTCCAGCAGGATAATGCTGCTGCCGTTACATGATTACAGACCTCTGATCAACAGTGTAGTGTTTTGCAAATGAGTGTGTTTTCGTCTCACCTTGGAGAGCTCGTAGAGGCTCAGCACTTGTTTGCAGTAACTCTTGCCGTTGCAACACTGATCCACGAGCTGCTTGAGCTGAACCAGAACCTGATCGTCGGGCGATGGCACCACCACAAACGACGACAGGCTGCTCATGCTGGGCGCTTCAGACAGAAGAGACAGTGAGTACAGAAGCGGAGAGTAAATTACACTTTAGATGCAGAGCTCAGGCATAATAGAATGTGTGTGTGTGTGAGTGTTTGAGTGTGTGTGTGTGTGTGTGTGTGTGAGAGAGAGAGAAAGTGTGTGTGTGTGTGTGTGTGTGTGTGAGAGAGAGAGAGAGTGTATGTGTGTGAGTGTGAGCAATTTAGATGAGTGAGTGAGTGTGTGTGTGTGTGTGTGTGTGTGTATGTGTGAGTGAGTGAGTGAGAGAGAGAGTGTGTGTGTGTGTGTGTGTGTGTGTGTGTGTGTGTGTGTGTGTGTGTGAGAGAGTGTATGTGTGTGAGTGTGAGCAATTTAGATGAGTGAGTGATTTAGTGTGTGTGTCTGTGTGTGTGTGTGTGTGTGTGTGAGTGTATGTGTGTGAGTAATTTAGATAAGTGTGTGTGTTTGTGTGTGAGAGTGTATGTGTGTGAGTGTGAGCTTTAAATGAGTGTGTGTGTCTGTGTGTGTGCGTGTGTGTGCATGTTCTTGTGTGTGTGTGTGCGTGTGTGTGTGCGTGAGTGTGAGCAATTGAGTGAGTGTGTGTTTGTGAGTGAATGTGTGTTGAAGTGTGTGTGCAAGACTGTGTATGTGTTTGAGTGAGTGCGAGAGAGAGTGTGTGTGTGTGGGCATGTTTTTGTGACATATGAGGACATTACCCATGGCCCCACTTTTCAAAAGGCTTATAAATCACACAGGAGTTTTTTTTTTGAGAAAGTAAAAAATGCAGAATGTTTATTGTAATGGGTAGGGTGTGTGTGTGTGTGTGTGTGTGTGTGTGTGTGTGAGTGAGTGAGTGAGTGAGTGAGTGAGCGTGTGAGTGAGTGAGTGAGTGAGTGAGTGAGTGAGTGTGTGAGTGAGTGAGTGAGTGTGTGAGTGAGTGAGCGAGTGAGTGAGTGAGTGAGTGAGCGAGCGTGTGAGTGAGTGAGTGAGTGAGTGTGTGTGTGTGTGTGTGAGTGAGTGAGTGAGTGAGGGAGTGAGTGAGTGAGTGTGTGAGTGAGTGAGTGAGTGAGTGAGTGAGTGAGTGAGTGAGTGAGCGAGTGTATGTTGGAGAGTGTGTGTAACAAAGCATTTTAGTGTTGGGAAGGTGCATGTGATATCTTAATCATAAGAACAGATGAAAATGACTCACATGATGCCAAACTGTGTCTCGTTTCTCCATCAGGGCTAAAGAGCTCGGGCTGCAGATCGCCACACGCTAAGCCTCGGCACCGCAGGACCAGCCACACGTCTCTGTGAAAGCAGCCGAAATATCGACACACACGGCTGGCCTCGCTCACACTGCCCTGGTTCAGCAGCTGAGCGATCAGAGCCTCCATCGCCTTACGCTCCTCCTCCGAAAGCGAGCATTCGGACTCGAACACCGGAAGCCCGTCCAGGCTCAGATGCGCCGGGTCGCTCAGAGCCCACATTTTGGAGAAGGAGAACTCTTTGAGGAGGCTTTCGAAGGAGTCTTCTGAGAGGGCGGATGGAGCGAATAAACTCTGGCGCTCCAGAGCCGTGAGGAGGACCATCCTCCGGATCCGGCACTCCCACTGCCTCTTCTCCAGCTGGCTGAGGCTCAGGAGGGGCGGAGGAGCGGGACAACGGGACAGCCAGTGACCCGCCAGACCCAGCAGGAGACAGCGCTCCTGGAGCTGAACCAGCTCTGAGTCCCAGTGTAGCGGCTCCTGGCGGGATTCATGGAAGAAACTCCTGATTAAAGGGATAGTTCACCCAAAACTGAAAATGTGATGTTAATCTGCTGACCCCCAGGGCATTCAACATGTAGGTGTGTTTGTTTCTTCAGGAGAACACAAATGAAGATTTTTAACTCAACCGTTGCAGTCTGCCAGTCATAATGCATGTGAATGGGTAACAACTCTATGAGAGTAAAAAAACATGCTTAGACAACATGAACACAAACCCTGCTGCTCCTGACGACACATTGATGTCTTAAGACATTAACCGATCGGTTTCTGTGAGAAACACAACAGTATTAATGTTATTTTTTACCTCATATCAGACGAATCTCATCTAGTGTTCCCATCCACTATTACTTCTGTCTGGGAAGGTCAAACTGGCACGATCATAGATATATATATATATATAGATAACTCATTAGTGCCTGTGCGGATCGGTCAAATGAGGCATCTACATAATATATATATCTCTATGATCGCGCCAGTTTGACCTTCCCAGACAGAAGTAATAGCGGATGGGAACACTAGATGAGATTCGTCTGATATGAGGTAAAAAATAACATTAATACTGTTGTGATTCTCACAGAAACCGATCGGTTCGTGTCTTAAGACATCAATGTGTCGTCAGGAGCAGCAGGGTTTGAGTTCATGTTGTCTAAACAGTGGCGTAACTGTGTTTTAAAAAGTGGGTGGGACATAAATTGCATATCATATTCACGCGAAAAACTGTGTACTATAGCACGTTAGCACGTTGCCCGGAAAGGTCCCGCCTCTTATCATAACGGGGAGATACGCGCGCTCAATGTTATTGCAAAAATGTCTATATTGCCTTATCAATTTGAGTCGGAATCAGACCCGGAGAATATCGAAGAGGATCGATTACAACCTGCTCAGGAAAGACTTCTGCTGGATGTTTCAGAATGGTCAGCTGTCTATTCAGGAGTTTAAACTGATCAGTTTTTCAGATTAGTTTCAATTACCATCTAACGTTAGTTAACAAAGCTAAACAGCGTTGCACTTTGTGTCATGAGTTACATAAACTGTTAAATGGACCGACTTAAATAATAAAATACACTTACCGGTTGTGGCTCATAAACAACGCCTTCTCCAGACAAAGAGGGAACTGCGTCATCTTTTAAGAATAATCTTTCTGCGAATCCGGCATTAAACTGATTGAGATTGAGGAAGCAGTCCTCAGCAAAATGTGCTGCACATAGTTTTAAATTGTGATTATAATTTTCCGGAACCGAGTTAACCATAAACTGTAGCAATTGATCTCTACGTACAGCGTCCGTGGGAAGGCCAAACACAGGTGATTTGACTCCAGGATGAAAATAACAGCGTTTCAATGGCATGACGACAAACACACTCTACAAAAACAACGCTTCCTATTCTCGACCTGTGAGAGCAAAAGGACAACGCCCCCTATATTGCGTGTTCTTGTGGGCGGAGGGTTCGTCAACAAACGGTTTTAGTTGCGTCATCACAGCAGGAAGTGCAGCGGTGTCGTCCAAACCGGCCGCTCGCTGTCGGCTTTGAAAGGGAACTTCTGTTAAATAAAATATCTCGCTTGGCATTGAACTTTGAGCTTTATAATTTTACAGGTATTATTTATGCTCTAACAGCAACATTACACACTAAATAAAGTTTGAAAGATGGAATCGCAAAGAATGGGACCTTTAAGGGGGGTTGATTGCTGACACAATGTTATATCAGATGTAAAATATGTACAATAACAATTGCAGAAAAATTTGTATTAATATGTCCGGAAATCAATCAAATAGTTCATTTATTGATATAGATCTCGTTTAATATTGCAGCTAAACACAATATAGCATTGTGCCAAGATTTTTCACGTGAATAAAGGCAAATAGATTTGCACACTTTGCTTAATCACTGGTCTAGTCTGTTAAACGTGTCAGAAGTTCTCGTTTCTAATCTGCCCTCGTAGCCTATTTTCTCTCTCATCAAAACCGAATACCATCAGTGGCTGTACATCAAGAGCAGGAACAGTTTTTGTGTATTTTGTTTCGTGATCTGACCGGAACAAATAGAAAGTCTCTGCAGCGGCGTTAAGCGTTAGATTAAAGCGCTCGTCTGTGTGAAGCCTGCATGAGCCGCGAGAGAAATCTGCAGCACTGATAACAGCGGCAACGAGCGATCGCCTCTTATTTAACAAACGAACACAATGATGCTCTTCTAGTTAACCAGAGATGTTTTGTTTGTATTAGTTAGGTTCATCCGTGAAGCAAGATGTTTTAAAAAAGTGGTGGGGACATATGTCCCACCCGTAAATTACGCCTATGTGTCCAAGCATGTTTTTTTTTTTGCTCTCATAGAGTTGTTACCCATTCACTGTCAGACTGCAACGGCTGAGTTAAAAATCTTCATTTGTGTTCTCCTGAAGAAACAAACACACCTACATGTTGGATGCCCTGGGGGTCAGCAGATAAACATCACAGGCTCATTTGTGGGGGAACTATCCCTTTAAACCTGCTCCCTCTGGGTAACATTCACAGGAAATATGGCATATCACTCCATTGTTACGCCGATGATACTCAATTATATCTACCACTCAGGCGCTCCTCTACTAGAATTTTAGAATGTTTAAATGATATAAAAACGCGGATGCCGAAAAACGTTTTAATATTAAATGCGGCTAAAATGGAGGTTATTATCTTCGGCCACCCAAATAATTCCAGTCAAGCGCTCTGAGATTCGGGTCCCCTGGCACCATATTCTAAACCTTTAGTGAGACACCTAGG
The DNA here is from genome assembly GCF_024679245.1 of Pseudorasbora parva. Classification (NCBI taxonomy): domain Eukaryota; kingdom Metazoa; phylum Chordata; class Actinopteri; order Cypriniformes; family Gobionidae; genus Pseudorasbora; species Pseudorasbora parva. Next base: position 33,581,180 of record NC_090196.1, on the reverse strand, counting down.
GGTTTAATCCATAACAACCTAAAAATAAATCAGTTAATTCAGTGGTTCGGACCTGTTTTATATCCTGCGCCTGTTGGTTAAAGTCAAACCTTTTTTATCATACGCAGAAATCTATTCTGATAATATATCATTAAAATAATATAATATAATATATAATTAAAGTAATATATAATATAATTAATATAATATAATATAATATATAATAAAGTATATAATTTTTTACATATGCAGAAATCTATTCTGATAATATATCATTAAAATAATATAATATAATTAATATAATAAAGTATATCATTAATATAAAATAACATATCATTAATATAATTTAACATATTATAATATATAATTAATATAATAAAGTATATCATTAATATGATATAATATAATATAACATAATATAATTAGAATAATATATAATATAATTAATATAATATAATATAATAATAATAATATAAATAAATATTATATATAAATAATATAATTAATATAATATAATATATATCATTAAAATAATATATAATATAATTAATATAATATAATATAATATAATATAATATAATATAATATAATATATAATATAATATAATATAATATAATATAATATAATATAATTAATATATAATTAAAATAATATATAATATAATATAATATAATATAATATAATATAATATAATATAATATAATATAATATAATATAATATAATATAATATAAGCGGATAAGAGCAGATGATGTCACCTCAGCCTGAGAGAGGAAGAACTGACACGCGGCCTCTGATTGGATGCGATCCGTCTGGAGCTGCTGATGACATCGCCTCCAGAAGGCCATCCGGGTCTCCTGCCGCTCCCACTGCCGCTTCAGCTGATGAGCGCTCAGATCCCGCCGCAGCTTCAGGACAGGCGAGACAGCCACAATCAGGCAGAGCAGCAAAACCGAAACAATTCCAAAACAGAGAGTCGAACCGTTATGAGTCAGTGAATCGATTCATGATTCGGATCGTGTGTCAAACTGCTGAAGTCACATGACTTTGGAGATCCGAATCATGAATCGATTCACTGATTCATAACGGTTCAAAGCTTTGTTTTGAAATCGGCCATCACTATATAAGTCGTTATTTAGTTTTTTAGCGCACTAACTCTATTCTGGCCTCTTCATAAATGATTGTCGAGCCGCTGTAGTGAGATGGGCTTTGTAACGACGTCTTTAGTGCCTTTATGGGTCTTGAGAGAGGAAATGACATTGGTGTCAATGAAGGCCTTTCTGAGCCATCGGATTTCAACACTAATATCTTCATCTGTGTGTGAAGATGAGCGGAGGTCTGACGGCTGGCCAACCACAGGAGGAATTAATGACAGGATTTATATTTTTGGGTGAACTAACCCTTTAAAGGGTCATGAAACCCCCCTGCTGCAGCTGTGTTTTTTCACACCTTCGATTTGAAAAAGCTTGTTAAAAGGGGAGTGGTCGACTGTGAAAAGGTGGGATGGTATTGTGTGGAAAGAGGGAATGTTTGCATAAATAGGGGAGTGTCTGTCAGTAGGTGCTGAGCGGTTCTGAGACATGTTCTTGGTTCCCGTTGGCATTGTTTACCACAGAGAGATTAAATGAGGGATGAGTACAGCGAATGAGAGAGCTATATGTGGCGTGCAGCAGAGATCGCAAATCATTCAGCTCTTCAAAGTTCAAACCAGCATAATTCAGTGAGAAATGAAAATAAATGTTATTCTGCATGACGAAATATTTTGCAAACGTGATAAAACTATATTTGTCCAAATATGCACGCTGTTTGGCAAGATGAACAACGCGCCGACGTGATAAGAGAACGTGAACCACCCAACATGCGATGTGATAAGAGATGTGTAATTCTAGATCAGGGTAAAAGCGAAGAGGTTTGAGGCTAGTCTCGACCGCGCATCTGAAGCAGAGCGAGGCGCGCTGGGTTGCCGTGACGATCCGCGCTGTCTATCACTCGGCAGCTAAATCTATATCTGTCCAAATATGCAGCACACTGTTTCACTAAGAGCCCGAACACATGCGGTTTAGTGCATGGCTGTGACGACAAATAAAACGGAGAGGACGTGGCTTTTGTTCATTAGCCTACAGATTACAGATTGGTTATTTTGCACTCCTGACATAGATAGTCAACGCTTGCAGGTTCGGCGTGCGATTCCTCAGGTGAATTTTACTTTACCGAGCCTTTGTAGCAAAGGCTTACACAGACGGCGCCGGTTACAGCTCGCTCGGCACCCTTACGTTACTTCGTATCAGCACAACGCCTAGCTTTCCTCCGTGACTTTTCCGCACGCTGCTTCCAAAACTTCCCCACCATATCTCTACAATAATGATGTATGACGAGCCTGACAGAAGTGACTGTCTCATGCATATTAACTAAATTATCTTGTATGCATACTACAGCGCAGGGATTGGACTGAATGAGCTTCATGTCATGAATATACATCGAGAATCGCTCGGAGCGGTCGACGTCAGCATGTGCCCAGCAGCCCATACTTGGGCCGAAAAGGCCGTGCCGACGTCAGCATTTGTGACGTTGCTCCGACTAAACTTTTCAAACCGGAAGACAGAAATCGCTCTGAAAAATGCAAAAATAACTATTTTCACATATGAATACCATTAATGAGTACCCTTAGTGTTTTCAATGATGTGCAGCCTATACATATCTGTTTACATCTCAAAAAAAGTGTTTTGGGGTTTCATGACCCTTTAAAGAGGAGTTCTGATGGCGTGATAGTCCCTCACCTCATTTATGATCAGGCAGTCGATGGGCAGCTCGGCTAACTCTGCGACTCTGCGTGCCTGAGTGAAGAGCCCGAGGTCCTGCAGCTCGTCCATCATCCTCCGGCTCTCCCTCTGCAGGCCGGCGCTGGAATAATCCTCCAGCAAACACGGAGACAGAGGCACAGGTGTGTCTGCCAACACCTGACTCAACTGACTGAGCTTCTTAAAGTCAAGACCTGGAGAAGAAAAAAAATAAAAATATTAGTGTTGTAGTCAAGACCACCTACACCGAGACCAAGACAAGACCTGTGCTGCGTCCCAAATCGCCTACTTATACTACGTCCTAAAAGTATGTACTCTTTTTGTGAAAAAAAAAAATATACTTTTGAGTGTGTAGCAGAAGATTATGCAAGCTTCGGGACTACTTCATCATCTTAAACGGACTCTATCGCTTAGTTACGAGCATCCCGTCACCGTTTAACTGACCTGTCAATCATCACACAGTTCAAATCCTCCACATTCAGATTAATCTCCTGCCGTATCGGAGAGAAATGTAGCCGCTCGTTGATCTGCCGTGTGTGTGTGTCTTTAATGCAGAGACTCTCCTCATGTGTTTGCAGTTTTAATATAATGATGCATTAAAAGTTAATGGCCAAACGTGTCATTAAAAAAGTTCACAATGCTGCTGCATGTGAAATATAATGTGGACAACACTAAATAAATATCTTTTCATCAGATTAAATACTGATAATTGATCACTCAAACCTTTATCTAAACCTCTCTACTTAACCGTCTTAAACGAAGCAACGAGGGTGAAGCAGAGCTCGCTGACAGATTAAACATTCGCCGTATCTGGTCGGCTAAACTCCGAACACATCTTCCCTTCTTAAGAATGACTTCAGTGCCGTTCTTTGTTCTTTTCTCAGAGAAAAGCTTAACTCCAAGTCTTCCAGAGTCGCGGTCAAAGCTGATTCGACAGACCGCCGTTCGCCAGTTTCTGTGTTTACTAGAAGCACGCAAACACAACTCGGCCGTCGTCATTATGGCCCCGCCCACCGACTCTATACACGATGTGATTGGCCCGGCAAGAGTTAGGCGATTACAGCTCAGAAGGGTATTGAGAGTTGCTAGACGACACTTGCGGCAGATTAGATTTGCTGCCGCTAGGGTGCGTCTAGATTTAGCTTTAAACTCAGATTTGCACGGAAAATGGATAAGAAGTTTTCAGTTTTTAGTTGAAAAGAGTGTCATGTAAACGTGCCTTAATTATTCCACACTTGATTATATGAACCCTTGTGACTGTGGTGAAAACTGACCGTTGGATTTGAGCAGCCGCTCCATGTCCACCAGCAGCTGCAGCAGACGCCGGAGCTCGTACTGAGTCCTGCTCTGCTTCAGGAGCGCCAGCAGAAGGGCCGACGCCTGAGACTCCACCCACTGCACCGGCAGAACGTCTGAACTCAACACAACACTGCTGCTCCGCAACTACACACACACACACACACACACACACACACACACACACACACACACACACACACAGACCATACAAACACAGACACACAGAGACACAGACACAGACACACAGAGACACAGACCATACAGACACAGACACACAGAGACACAGACCATACAGACACAGACACACAGAGACACAGACCATACAGACACAGACACACAGAGACACAGACACACAGAGACACAGACCATACAGACACAGACACACAGAGACACAGACCATACAGACACAGACACACAGACCATACAGACACAGACACACAGAGACACAGACCATACAGACACAGACACACAGACACACAGAGACACAGACACACAGAGACACAGACCATACAGACACAGACACACAGAGACACAGACACACAAAGAGACACAGACACACAAAGAGACACAGACACACAAAGAGACACAGACACACACACAGAGACACAGACACACAGAGACACAGACACACAGAGACACAGACACACAAAGAGACACAGACACACAAAGAGACACAGACACACAAAGAGACACAGACACACACACAGAGACACAGACACACAGAGACACAGACACACACACAGAGACACAGACACACACACACAGAGACACAGACACACAGAGACACAGACACACACACAGAGACACAGACACACAGAGACACAGACACACAGAGACACAGACCATACAGACACAGACACACAGAGACACAGACACACAGAGACACAGACCATACAGACACAGACACACAGAGACACAGACACACACACAGAGACACAGACACACAGAGACACAGACACACAGAGACACAGACCATACAGACACAGACACACAGAGACACAGACACACAGAGACACAGACCATACAGACACAGACACACAGAGACACAGACACACAAAGAGACACAGACACACAAAGAGACACAGACACACAAAGAGACACAGACACACACACAGAGACACAGACACACACACAGAGACACAGACACACACACAGAGACACAGACACACAGAGACACAGACACACAGAGACACAGACACACACACAGAGACACAGACAGAGACACAGACACACACAGAGACACAGACACACAGACACACACAGAGACACAGACACACACAGAGACACAGACACAGACAGAGACACAGACACAGACACAGGCAGAGACACAGACACACACAGAGACACAGACACACACAGAGACACAGACACACACAAAGACACAGACAGAGACACAGAGATACACAGAGACACACAAAGACACACACAGAGACACAGACACACACAGAGAAACAGGCAGAGACACAGGCAGAGACAGAGACACAGACACACACAGAGACACAGACACACACAGAGAAACAGGCAGAGACACAGGCAGAGACACAGGCAGAAACACAGACACACACAGAGACAAACAGAGAAACAGGCAGAGACACAGAGACACACAGAGAAACAGGCAGAGAAACAGGCAGAGACACAGGCAGAGACACAGAGACACACACACACACACAGAGAGAGACACAGGCATACAGATACACAGACACACACAGAGACACAGGCAGAGACACAGACACACACAGAGACACAGGCAGAGACACAGGCAGAGACACACAGACACACACAGACACACACACACAGAGAGAGAGACACAGGCACACAGATACACAGACACACACAGAGACACAGGCAGAGACACAGACACACACAGAGACACAGACACACACAGAGACACAGACACACACCGAGACACAGACACACACCGAGACACAGACACACACAGAGACACACAGACACACACAGAGACACAGACACACACAGAGACACACAGAGACACAGGCAGGGACACAGACACACACAGACACACACAGAGACACAGGCAGAGACACAGACACACACAGAGACACAGACACACACAGAGACACAGACACACACAGACACACAGAGACACAGACACACAGAGACACACACAGAGACACAGACACACACAGAGACACAGACACACACAGACACACAGAGACACAGACACACAGAGACACACACAGAGACACAGACACACACAGAGACACAGACACACAGAGACACAGACACACACAGAGACACAGGCAGAGACACAGACACACACAGAGACACACACAGAGACACAGACACACACAGAGACACAGACACACAGAGACACAGACACACACAGAGACACAGAGACACAGACACACAGAGACACAGACACACACAGAGACACAGACACACACAGAGACACAGACACACAGAGACACAGACACACACAGAGACACACAGAGACACAGAGACACAGACACACACAGACACACACAGAGACACAGACACACACAGAGACACAGAGACACAGACACACAGACACACACAGAGACACAGACACACACAGAGACACAGAGACACAGACACACAGAGACACACACAGAGACACAGACACACACAGAGACACAGAGACACAGACACACACAGACACACAGAGACACAGACACACACAGAGACACAGAGACACAGACACACAGAGACACACACAGAGACACAGACACACAGAGACACAGACACACACAGAGACACAGACAGAGACACAGACACACACAGAGACACAGAGACACAGACACACAGAGACACACACAGAGACACAGACACACACAGAGACACAGACACACAGAGACACAGACACACACAGAGACACAGACACACAGAGACACACAGAGACACAGACACACACAGAGACACAGACACAGACAGAGACACACAGAGACACAGACACACACAGAGACACAGACACACAGACACACAGACACACACAGAGACACAGACACACACAGAGACACACACAGAGACACACACACACAGACACAGACACAGACACAGACACAGACACACACACACACACACACACACACACACACACACACACACACACACACACACACACACACACACACACACACACACGTGTTAGCAGAAACACGAGCGGTCCAGGAGAGAGCTGAGTGAGGCGGTGTGAGCTTACATTGAGCAGACACTTCTGGAACTCCAGCAGTTTGTCTTTGGCGCGCTGATAGTCTTTGTAGTCGGTGCAGAACTCGTACATGTTCAGCATGTAGATGAGTGGCGACTCCTGCACACACACAGAGAGGAAGCACACACACACACACACACACACACAGATGGCAGGAGGAATAACATTTCATAATTAAACTGCCATTCAGAACGAACACAGCAAAGACACATTAAACTGATCTAAAGTGTCAGTAAAGACATTTATATTGTTGCAACAGAGTCTGTTTCAGATAAATACTGTTCTTTTGGACTTTATATTCATCAAAAATCTAATTAAATCTAAATAGAAATTTAACAAAAATGAATACAAATGACAAAAGCACGTAAAATAACTTGGAAATTAAAAAGAAAATTGCAAATATAAAAATAAAAATAAAAGCAAATTTAAAATATTAATAAACACTATTTGAATATTACTAAAATAACACTAAAAACGTAACATGGACACCGGAAAAACAAAGTGACCCAAAAATGTCTTCAATATAACGAATTTAATAATACAATAAATACCGGTAGATTCATCGCATGTAACAAAAGTTTGTAAATATATTGTGTGTGTGTTTGTGTGCGTGTATATATGTGTGTATGTACGAACGTACACACACACACGCACACAATATATTTACAAACTTTTGTTACATGCGATGAATTGATTTGACAGTACTAAATATAATATAATTAATATGATAAAAGTAATTTTCACATTTTTTCAAAAAATGTTTCTTATTAAAATATATGTAAAAAACGATTACAGGCCAGCTTACACCAAGAATGATAACTATAATGATAACTATATGAGCGGAAGATTTAATTGTGTCTATTATAAATGCTCACGCTCTTTAAAGCAGGATGGATTCTGATTGGCTGTCGATGTTTTTATCGTTCATCATCTGGAAAAAAAATTGTTCTGAAAGTGATCCAGAAAGTATTTTTTCTCCGTGTCGTTATCGTTATAGTTGTGCTGTGAACTCTGCTATTATTTTACATTCTTTCAAACATTAAAATATCATAGGAAACCTGTTGTGCATGAGAAAAAAACTTGAGTAATGTCTGGTCCAATCAGAACGCCTCTTACCCTCTGGAACAGCTGGAATCCACGAATCAGAGGCCTGATCTTGCTCCTGCACAGGAGGATCCTCCATAAGACGGAGAGGTCATGGAGGTTCCACACGTGATGGGCGGGGCTCTCGTTAATGTGGGCGGCGGCTTCCTGAGTGACATCATCATCGACAGACGTCAGGATCCACACGCAGAGGCACTGCAGCAGCTCCACGCCCTGTCAATCAAAGCTGGACCGTAACTAAGAGCATTTACTCGAGTACTGTTCTTTCCTTGAGTATTATATTTTCTGGAAAATTATTACTTTAACTTCACTACATTTGAAAGACAAATATTGTACTTTTTACCCCACTACATTTCCATCAAGGTAAAATCCCTATTCGGACGGTAATTGTTTCTCATGTGGACGTCCGTAAGAATACCTCACCTCAGTGATAAAATGGATGCCGATTTATTCACACGGTGAGTTTTGTGATCCTGCGCACCTGTGGATATGCTCACGTGGTCAGTCTAATGACTGTCCACTGTAAAAATGTCATATGCTTGGAATAATAGGAATAAATCATAAGCCCTATTTAATTTAATAATAGGAATTATTTAATTATTTATATCTCCTGCTAAAAACAGAAATATGTCATTTTAAAAAGGTGGAAATGAGCGGAAGTAAGTTAATACAATGCTGCAAATGTGACCTATATAACATTAACTACTGCCGTAATAAATGCTCATTTCCAATGTTTACATGTTTTTCTTCTCTTTCTCTTTTGAGCGGTGATGAACGATTACTCGTGTAAATACTTTCCAGCATTTCAATAATTAAAGTGTAGGCTAGAGCTTTAAAATGCATCCAAAATGCAACGATACGGTGCTCCGCAGGGGTCAAAAAGGATATAAACAGTTCATTTTGAAGTGATGAACAGTGTGAGAATTAGGGATGTCCCGATCCGATCACGTGATCGGAAATCGGGCCCGATCACTTGATTTCAAACTCGATCGGAATCGGACGTTACATCCCGATCAGGACTCGGATGTATATTCTGGGGTGAGAGACAAAGTGAGCACCTGCACCGCAGTTCATCTCACATCTGATGACGCATCAATAATATAGGTTGTAACTTCAAAATAATGCTTTATGTATGTTTCTGTAGATGGATACACGTGCTGGCTCCTCAGTGATACATTACAACAGCGCTAATATAAGAAAAACGTGGGCAAAACGGTCTATCTGTGTAAACTTTGTTCAATTCATGCGAGTGCTGCCGTATGTTCGAATATGAGCAGTCATTTTCACAGTCATCCCCCGTGTATATTCGCCAGAAGACGCGAATGAGCGCGCACGCGCTGATCTGTCTCTGTGCATCATCCGAAAGCGCGCACTCGTCTCACAGCGCGCAAATATTGAGTTCGCTTTCAAGTCTTGCATTTAAACGGACCAACTCACACAAGAAGTATGTCAACATGTCCATCTTGATAAGTATCCTAGCAGACATAGCCTGAATACGCCTTAAGAGGACTTTACAGTCGAGAAAGACGACGCAGAGCCTTCCATTAGGTCTTAAAGGGGCAGTAGCCTTTACTGCTGTCTGTTTAATGTCAAACAAAAGATAAGGAATCACTGCTCTTGATTGAATAGCTTTTGTAAGGATTATTCTTTCATTTAAACAGTTAATATGCAGCTATTTTACATTTGATTAGCCTACTTTATTCAATTTCTCTACCTAAAAACTAATGTTACACCTATAAAAACATTCAAGCATTGTTAATTACACTTCAATCAAATTACACTTCAAATATTTTTCCCCAAAGTTAGTTTATGTCATTGTAGGCAGTTATCGTCACGATGATTTCATTTCAAGTGTTTGTTTTTTAAATAAGTTTAGTTTTAGTTAGTTATTTGATGCTATAAAAACGGCTGTGTGACGTCATGATTGACAGCGGAGATCGTCTACTCTGAGTAAAGTTGTCACTGAGGCACTAACGGACTTTTTTCGGGATTTTTGGGAGTAGATTATTTAATTTAATTTAATTTAATTTTCATAACTGTTTATTTCACACCAACATAATTAGTTGTTCTGCATCTGCAACTCCGGTCCCGGACTTTTTTATATTTACTGTTGCACTAAAATCCAAAAGTGAAGAATTTATGTAATTTATTACTTGATTGTTCAAGCTACCTCACAGAAGTGCTCTGTTTGTTAGAGTTGTTGAATGTTAAAATAAGGTGAATAAAATAAAAAAAAAGGAACATCCTGGTTCATTTTTTCGCTCTTCTTTATTCTTTTTTTATGTATTATAGAAGTATCGGATCGGGACTCGGTATCGGCAGATACTCAAAGTCAAATGACCCGGACTCGGACTCAAGGGCAAAAAAACCTGATCGGGACATGCCTAGTGAGAATATCAGATGTGTATTGGATCCGTGCATTCGGTCTTAAAGTGACAGCAGCTTTATAAAGAGCTTTGTAACTTTTCTACAAGTATTTAAATGAGTTTAAGTTAGTCGTATGGTAGTATGTCAGATGGAGCGTCACTGACTGGCTTAAACCATGATGGCATAATGTGCATTTATACAACAATAATGCGTTGACTAGGGGTGTGCAATATTGACAAAAAAATGTATATTGATATTTTCTGGGATTTTACTCTGGGTGTGTGTGAGGGTTATACTCGATAATGTCAGATCGCAAATCATTAAAACAACAATTACAATACTATCGCAGACGATATATATCACACACCCCTATAATAATAATAATAATAAAATATATATGAATAAATAAATAAAAATCTTGTTGGGGTGGGGGCTCACTGGCGCCCCCCAGCTGTTGGCGACCGCCTAGTGCAGGGGTTTTCAAACTGGGGTACGGGGACCCCCAGGGGTCCTCCAGAAGGCTCTAAGGGGTGCCCAGATAAATTCAGAGAATAAAAAGACAAAGCAAAAATAGATAAAGTCTCTATTCTTTCTCGGTGAAATCACAAAACAAAATGCACACAAACGTTTCCCTGCTCTTAATATAAAATCATTGATGAATATCTTTGAATTTACTAAAGAAAAAAAAAACGATATGAGAGCGGATTAGAAACTGTAACCTTTGACACGGTTTACAGAAATTCTACCACTAGACCACTAAGGATTTCAAATATCAACATCCAATTTATGTATTTACTCACTAATACAAAGAATCTCAGGATTAATAATATATTCAATGCAAATAATGTAAATATTGTTTGCAAATTGTCCGAAAAGGATTATTTCCCAATTAGACTTACGTCCAACATTAACTATAGCCAATTTAAGGTTGTAAACAATGTTGCATTTATAATGTCACGCTTACATTTTTTTTTCCCCCATGCATAAAAATATAGAGATGGATTTTAGGAAGGGGGTCCCTCATAAAAGGTTCATCATATTTGGGGGTCCTTGGCATCATAAAGTTTGAAAACCCCTGGCCTAGTTTGCCTATGCCTAGAAACGGCACTGCACACAGTCTCAGACTCCAACAGAAGTTCATCGAGCAGGGTGTATGGTCAAGCCCAAACCTGGTGACAGGCCGCGAGCACGGCCAGAGGAGGACAGCGCAGCCGGACGGCCTGGGACAGCAGGAACCTCCAGGGGCTGGGCTTCTCCTGGCTCTGCAGCAGCAGCTGGAACAGCTCTCTGGGGGGATCGGAGCCCTCGTCTGGGGGAAGAGCGCTCAGGACGCGCCCCGGACCCTCCGGAGCCTGATGGCAGCTCGTCGGATGGAGATCCTGGAACGCGAGGGAAATATGGGACTGCAGAGCCGGACTGAACCCGGCAGCCAGAGATCTCACCTGGACAAACCCCAGAAGAAATATACGCAAATAAAAACTTATTCAGTTATCAGAAAAGTTATATAATATTACATATATTATACATATACTTACACGTGTGTGTGTATATATATATATATTTCATTGAAAATGTTTTCAATCTTTTCCCCAGTTTAATAAAAGAACCAAAAACTAAACAAGGGGGGAAAAAACAATTTAATGACATAAAAAATGTCCCCATATTTTAATAAATTAAAAACAAGACAAACAGACAAACTAGGACACAAAACCATTTAATCTCATTAAAAAATGTTTTTTAATATTTGCTTAATGTTTTAATATAATAAAAAAAACACAATGCCATTATTTTTTTTAATATTTGTTATATTTACAAATAAACAAAAAACAAGAAAAACATTTAAATCCCTTTAAATTTTTTTAAATATTTTTCTATTAGTACGAATAATAATAATAATAATAATAAAACATTTAAATTTTTCCATTTTGAAAAAAAAAACAACAAGAAATTTTTTTTTAATAAAAAACAAAACATTATCATTAAAATGTTTACAAAAGTTTTGAATCTGTTTGAATCTACCATATTTTACTATGCGAAACAAAACAGTAAAAACATGACAAACGTAAAATAAACAGGACAAAAAAGTTTTAAAAATTAAAAAAATATTTTCCCTATATTTAATTAATAATAATAAACAACATTTCAGTCCCATTAAAAATGGTTTAATCTTTAAAAAAAAGTAATCCCATTAAAAACTTTGGAATCTTTTTTTTTTTTTTTTTACCATATTAAAAACAAAAACAAACAGTAAAAAATAGGCAAAACCCTGAGATCAAATAAACAGCCAATCACAGGACAGATGTGAGCCGACGCACCTGCTGAAGCGGGTAATTGTGCAGCTGTACAAACAACAGGAAGTTGAGCCACTGTCCGTCACGGGCGCAGTCCTGGGGGAAGGCCGAGCTTAGAGGAAGACCGTGGAGGTGGCAGAACTGGACAGGAAGTGCCCACTCCTGCGCCGCCTCAAACGACGAGCTGACGTCCACACACACATACACACACACACACACACATACATGCGAACACAGATTACGTTTACTCATGATGATTCAGGGGGAATAACAACTTCAACTTATAGCCCTTAACTATTAATTAAAGGGTTAGTTCACCCAAAATTGTAAATTGTGTGATTAATTCCTCCTGTGGTTGGACAGCCGTCAGACCTCCGTTCATCTTCACACACAGATGAAGATATTAGTGTTGAAATCCGATGGCTCAGAAAGGCCTTCATTGACACCAATGTCATTTCCTCTCTCAAGACCCATAAAGGCACTAAAGACGTCGTTACAAAGCCCATCTCACTACAGCGGCTCGACAATCATTCATGAAGAGGCCAGAATAGAGTTAGTGCGCTAAAAAACTAAATAACGACTTCAAAACAAAGATTCGAACCGTTATGATTCAGTGAATCGATTCATGATTCGGATCGCGTGTCAAACTGCTGAAGTCACGTGACTTTGGAGATCCGAATCATGAATCGATTCACTGAATCATAACGGTTCGAATCTTTGTTTTGAAGTCGTTATTTAGTTTTTTAGCGCACTAACTCTATTCTGGCCTCTTCATGAATGATTGTCGAGCCGCTGTAGTGAGATGGGCTTTGTAACGACGTCTTTAGTGCCTTTATGGGTCTTGAGAGAGGAAATGACATTGGTGTCAATGAAGGCCTTTCTGAGCCATCGGATTTCAACACTAATATCTTCATCTGTGTGTGAAGATGAGCGGAGGTCTGACGGCTGTCCAACCACAGGAGGAATTAATCACACAATTTACATTACTGGGTGAACTAACGCTTTAATGAAATAATGAGTGTGAAAAGTACGAGTTTAACCCTAGAGGTGCCAGTGTGCAGCGTTTGAATGTTGACTGACCGACTGACGCCTCTCTTCTCCAGGCCGTCTCTGACCGCCGCCTCCAGATCCGCCAGCAGATCCTGAGCCGTGGCTTTCTCAGCCGTCACCAACTTACTGGCCTTTCCCACTGCACCACAGAGAGAGATAGATAAAGCCATCGCTTCAAACGCAACAGGTAATTCATAGGGGTGTATAGACGTAGCTAAATGTTTATTATTAACACATTTATCACACGAGAGAGAGAGAGAGAGAGAGAGAGAGAGAGAGAGAGAGAGAGAGAGAGAGAGAGAGAGAGAAGCCCTTTCACACTGCACGTCGGACCCGCAATATTCCCGGAGCATTGCCAGGTCTCCTTCTGTGTGAAAGCAACCACGTCCCGGAAATGATTACCGAATTGAACCCGGGTCGGGGACCGAGTAACATTGCGGGATTCGATCCGGGACGAGCGCTGTGTGAACAAAAGCCCAAACTAATGCCGCAACGCGTGCATAGTTATCGTGCGACTCCTAGAGCTGGTTTCTTCAATAACACAACCCTGCAGTGCCAGAAGAGCTCGTCGGTGTTTTAAACGCAGAGAGTGTTCGTCTACAAAAAAAACTAAAATTAAACAAGCAGAAATGAGCGCAAACTGGACACAAGACGAGACCACGGAGCTCCTTACTATCCGCGCTGAAGCTGAGATCGCTCGCCGTTATACGTCACATCAGGATGTCACGTGTCAACTCGACCCGGGACCGTTACGGGTTGTGTGTGAAAGCTCACATATTGCGGTATTTCGCTGGCAGTGTGAATGGACCAAATCTAGCGACCCAGGAACAAATGCCGGGTCGCATTATCCGTGTATTTGCCGGAATCGCAGTGTTAAAGGGGAAGGAAAGAGAGAGAGAGAGAGAGAGAGAGAGAGAGAGAGAGAGAGAGAGAGAGAGAGAGAGAGAGAGAGAGAGAGAGAGAGAGAGAGAGAGAGAGAGAGAGAGAGAGAGAGAGAGAGAGAGAGAGAGAGAGAGAGAGAGAGAGAGAGAGAGGATTTTTCCGCCGGGACTTTTTACTGCGGCGAGTCGAAGTACTCCCAGAAGTGCTATTCCGCCATACATTATAGTTCTCCTTTTTAACCCGTTTAGAAAAGCGCCGCGTTTTATTTTGTGTCACCATACTTGATCGTTCAGCTGTTGGTGTAACTGTATTTAAATAGGGAACACGTGGAGGTGTTTGATCGCTTCTAACTTGATCTCTGTTTGGTACCATAGTGAATGAACTGGGCTTAGTGTGCTAAGCTAAATGCTATCAGATCGTCAGAGCACGTCAGAGCACGTCCTGAGACGCGAGAGGGATGTATCAACTCGTCTTAGTTAAGGGAATAACAGTTTAATATGAAAAAGCGGTGGAGTATCCCTTTAACTGCAGGAAGAGACGCGTTTCCACTCACCGAGCGTCTGTCTGAGTGTAGCTCCGGCTCCGTCCTCGCAGGTCTGAGTCCAGAGTTTGAGGATGAGGTCGAGCGCTCGCAGATCCACCCTCAGCTTGAGGCTACACACTCCCATGAGCTCACAGAAACACACACATGCCGCCGACACACACACACTGCTGAAGCTCAACAGGCCGAGAGAGTACGCCTGATCCGCAGCCAAAGACAGCCTGAGCACACACACACACACACACACACATCACACAATTATCATTAAATCACATCAAATTATACCATAGCTATTTAAACAGATCTACTATTTAAGCTTATGTTGGCTTGACATGCTAGCAAACATGCTAATTTATGCTAGCAATGTACTAAAACATGTTATTTTGGTAAGACATGCTAATTCATGCTAGAACATGCTAAAAAACTTACACCATGCTAATTTGTGCTAGCAATGTATAAAAACATGCTAAAAACATGTTAGTTGGGTAAGAAATGCTAATTAATGTTAGCAAAATGTTAAAAATGCTTGCAACATGCTAATTCATGTTAGTAATGTACTAAAACATTGTTAACAACATGTTATTTTGGTAAGTCATGCTAAATAATGTTACCAAATGTTAAAAATGCTTGCAACATGCTAATTCATGCTAAGAATGTACTAATACATGTTAACTATATGCTAGTTTGCTAAGACCTGCCAATTCATTCGAACATGTTAGAATGCTTGCAACATGCTAATTCATATTAGTAATGTACTAAAACATGCTAACAATATGCTAGTTTGGTAGGTCACGCTAATTAATGTTAACATGCTAAAAATGCTTTCAACATGCTAATTCATGCTAGCAATGTACTAAAACATGCTAACAATAATGTTAGTTTAGTAAGACCTGCCAATTCATGCTTGCATTTTAAAATGCTTGCAACATGTTAATTCATGCTAACGATGTACTAAAACATGCTAACAATATGCTAGTCTGGTAAGACCTGCTAATTCATGCTAACAACATGTTAATTCATGCTAACGATGTACTAAAACATGCAAACAATATGCTAGTCTGGTAAGACCTGCTAATTCATGCTAACAACATGTTAAATTGCTTGCAACATGCTAAATCATGCTAGCAATGTACTATAAAATGCTAACAATGTAGTAGTTTGGTAGGTCATGCTATGGAACATGTTAATTCATGCTAGCATTGTTCCAAATCATGCTAGTAAAATGTTATTAAGCAAAGGACTGCGGGTGAAAATTAGCTTTGAGCTAAATCCGGTACAATACATGAAATGGAAACATTTATGTTAAAAATTGTACATTGTCCTTTTATAAATAAAGTAAAGTAAAGTAAAGATCATTCTAGGAACGTTACAATATGCTAGCAAAGTGCCAAATCATGCTAGGGAACATGTTAATTCATGCTATCATTGTTCTAAATTATACTTGGAATTCTACCAAATAATGCTAAGAACATGTTAATTCATGCTAGCAGTGTGTTAGATCATTCCAGGAATGTTACAATATGCTAGCATTGTGTCAAAATATGCTAGCAAAGTGCCAAATCATGCTAGAAACATGTTAATTCATGCTAGCATTGTTCTAAATTATACTAGCAACATGTTAATTCATGCTAGCATTGTGCCAAATCATGCTAGGGACATGTTAATTCATGCTAGCATTGTGCCAAATCATGCTAGGAACATGTTAATTCATGCTAGCATTGTGTTAGATAATTCTAGGAATGTTACAATATGCTAGCAAAGTGCCAAATCATGCTAGGAACATGTTTATTCATGCTAGCTTTGTGGCCCAAATAATGCTATGAACTTGTTAATTCATGCTAGCATTGTGTTAGATCATTCTAAGAATGTACAATATGCTAGCATTGTGCCAAAATATGCTAGCATTGTTCTAAATTATACTAGGAACATTTTAATTCATGCTAGCATTGTGCCAAATAATGCTAGGAACGTGTTTATTCATGCTAGCATTGTGTTAGATCATTCTAGGAATGTTTTTAATATGCTAGCATTGTGCCAAATCATGCTAGGAACATGTTAATTCATGCTAGCATCGTGGTAAATCATGTTAAAACCTAACAGCAACTTAATAAATTATGCTAACAACGTGTTATTATAAAACATGGTAGCAATGTGCTAAACCGTGAATGATGCGTTAGAACATTCGCACCATTTTATTAACTTCTTTGAGTAAAATCTTTAATTGTTAGTTCTTGGTTATGAACTAATGTTAACCAATGTAACCGTGTTGTTGTATTATTTGGGGTAATCGTGTGCTCTGCTCACTGTAGCTTCACATTACTGCAGTTGACCAGATGCTGCGTGAGAAAAACCCCGAAGGCGAACGCCGGCCGGCCGTGGCGCAGGTAATACAGGAAGTCCAGATTCTCAACGGCTGCGAATTGGCTGACCAGGTGAGAGCTGGAGAAATGGGGCGGCTCGCTGGACAATTCTGGAAGACATCAGGAAATACATCATTTAGGGGAATAGACTCTCTTTGCTCTCAGTGCCAAGAAATAATTAGGGATGCTCCGATCCGATGCTGAGTATGGGTGTCGGCTCCGATCCGCCATTATTTGCCGGATCGGGTATCGGTCAGACAGAACTATAATATGTTGCTGCCTCGTTAAAAATATGTGTTATACATTTAAAATAAATTTAATTTCTTATGCTGCGTTCACACCGCACGCGAATGAGGCGGCGCGAATGGCGCGATTCGCGCGAATGAAGCGGCAATGATCACACGAATTGAGCGTTTTGAACGTGTGATTTGCGCGAACCGCGCGAAACACGCGAATCGCTCAAGTTGAAAAATCTGAACTTTGGCGGATATTCGCGCTGCGTTAACCAATGAGGAGCCTGCTTACTGCTGCACGTGGTGAAGTGACGGATGGGAAACCCATAGGGGAACCCCGAGGCCAGAGTAATTTAAAAATACTACTGTATTGTGTCACAAAATGTACTTTTAATAGTTTTTCAGGCGAGAATGTAGTTGTTTAAAGCTCAAATATGTGATTTATTTATTAAGAGAGCTCCTATTTGAAAATTTGATCTGGTGTTTTCGGAGGTGTGAGACCCAGGCGATCACCGGAGCTCAGCGCTCATCAACCCCGGTGAGAGCAGCCTTAACTCGGCTAGTCCCTCTGCCAACTGCCGCTGCCTGGCAGAACCCCCTCCCATGACGCGAATTCGCGTCTGTTGTGTAGTGAATGTCACACGCGAATGAAGCGAATTTGACGCGTGAATGAAGCGAATGGATTCAAAATGTTCACGCGTCCAACTTCACGCGAATAGCGCGATTTATTCGCGTCATTCGCGTGCGGTGTGAACGCAGCATAAGTAAATATAGGCTCCATTTCTATCAATATATTTACTTGTTTTTCATGAATGTATTTTACAACAATGTGTAACATTTTACCAGATTTAGAGCTACACTTATTCACTTTAATGTTTTCCTTTTTCCCCCACTAAATGTTTAGATTTTTATAAAATGATTGTGCATGTGATTTTTCTAGAGTACCTTTTACTGCTGAATTATCCACCATCTAGCTTAGAGTAGTATTTTTGTCATATAGTGCGATTATATATCTTTTAATTAGTTGTTTTTCTTTATAATGAAGTTGTCTGTATTTAGTAGATTGTGTTTAACTCATAAAAGAGTGATTATCAGTTCAACAAACTGAGGAATAGAAATTCTACATATAATTTTTAAACAAAACTGCATTGGTATCGGTTTAGTATCGGTATCGGCCGATACTCTGAATTTTTAATATCGGATTGGATCGGTTCTGAAAAAAATGGTACCGGTGCATCCCTAGAAATAATGAACTGTTCTGTGGCACGATAACGTGTAACCCTACCGGTGCTGCCCACGGCGTTGGCCGACTGCCATCCGAACAGTTTGGAGGGATCCAACGGATGCAAAGACTGGAGAAGGAAAACACACACACACACACGTTGGTGTATGTGGTTTACAGGGACTCTCCATAGGCGTAATGGTTTTTTATACTGTACAAACCGTATTTTCTATCCCCTTACACTGCCCCTAAACCTACCCATCACACACACACACACACACACACACACACACACACACACACACACACACACACACACACACAGCCCCTAAACCTACCCATCACAGGAAACATTCTGCATTTTTACTTTCTCAAAAAAACATAATTTAGTATGTTTTTAAAGCTATTTGAAATATGAGGACATTTGATATGTTTTACCACATTTATAGTGTAATACCCATGTAGTTATACAAATTTGTGTCCTCATAAACCACATAAACAGGCTCACACACACACTCACACACATTTGTTTCACTATATTAGTGAGGACATTACATAGACTTCCATTGATTTTATATCAGGTTGATGATATTTTCTATCCCCTAACTTGTTTTGGCCGACTTATAAGCCTTTTTCACTAGTGAGGACCAGTGAAATGTCCTCACTAGTGAGTTGTTTTCATATTTTATTATATAAGTGAGGACATTTGTGCCCTCACAAGTATTGCCAAACAAGGTACACAGGCGAGCGCAGCCGCGCAGCCGCACACACACACACACACACACACTCTCACTCTCACTCTCACACACACACACACACACACACACACACACACACACACACACACACACACACACACACACACACACACACACACACACACACACACACACAGGTTATATTGTTGAAATTAAATCCTGCAAAAGAAGCCGCATGTCCCCTGAGCTGCAGAAGCGCAGCAGTACCTGCATGAGCTGATAGAGGGACGTGTCCCGGGGGCCGCTCTGGGGGAACAGGGCCGTTCTGAGTTTGGGGTTGGCACTCAGGGCCATTCTCAGCAGCTGAGGGTCGACTCTGCTGAGCGGGTCCTGACCGCCCTCTCCCTCTCGCACCGCCTGCAAACGGGACACAAGCAGAGCAAAACTCACTGAGGAACAGCCACTGAAGCACAACAGAGGCTTAGTGCAAAAATCTTCATCTTATTTAGGGATTTTTTTCTCGTTGCCAGTCCAAATATACGTTATCGGTCCAAACAATTCTTAAATCAAGATGCATTTACTAGATTAGTAAAATTACGAGATATTTTTTCTTGTTTTCTTTCAAATAAAATCTAAATGAAGTGAGTTTTTGCTTAAAACAGGCAAAATGATCTGCCAATGGGGTGAGAAAAATAATCTTATTTCTGTTTGGGACGGAAACAAGACACAAGATTTCAATCAGAAACAAGATTATTTATCTCACCCCATTGGCAGATCATTTTGCCTGTTTTAAGCAAAAACTCACTTCATTTAGATTTTATTTTTAAGAAAACAAGGAAAAATATCTTAGTCATTTTACTGATCTAGTAAATGCATCTTGATTTAAGAATTTTTTGATATTTCGACTAGAAACAAGACAAAATGACTAAGTAAGAAGAGCATTTTTTGCAGTGTTTATTGTTGACCTGGTCGATGCCGCCCGGTCTGAACATGATTGTGGACAGGGCGAGCAGACTGTGACCCTCCAGCAACATGCTGCAGATGCTGGCCTGACTTCCAGGCAGAAGAACCTGAGCGGACGTCAGACTGGCCTCAAACACACGCTCAGGGTCTGAAAGACGAAACAAACACTGGACTAAATGCATTTCCCACTGAGAAATTAAAGCAGGGGTCTCAAACTCACGGCCCGCAGGATGATATTTTGTGGCTATTCAAAGTTAACATCAAAGTTTAGTGTTAGGGCCCGCGCGTGGTTCTGAAATGCATCTTTTTGCGGAGTTTAACACTGTGAAGCTGCTTTGACACAATCGGCATTGTAAAAGCTCAGAGCTCAGATGGCCAATCAAATTAAAAGAGGCGGGGTTTACATTCTCTTTTGGCTCATGCAGTCTCTACACAAACACACACATACACACAAGAGCGCGTCAATCTATAGTGTAATGCCGTTGCGAAGAGAGACTAATCTCTCCGGCGAAATCACAAAACTAAATGCACACACACAAAATGCAATGTGTCAATGCTCTTAATATACAATCATTAATGAACATTTTAATGAAGAAAACTATATGAGCAGATTATAACGCTGAACATTTGAGACGGTTTACTAAAAGTCTACTATTAGACCACTGAGGAACTCAAATATAAGCAGAGGATGTACGTATTTATTCACTCATGCGAAGAATCTCGGGACTAATAATATATTTGACACAAATTAATGCAAATACTGTTTGTGAAAACTAGAATTTCTTTCCCTGTTCTGTTTGACCTGATTATGGCCTTGTTTTGAATTACTCTATTATTTTAAATAAAAATAAAAACATTTATTATTGCAGTATTACATAATGAATTCATTTCTATAGGCTATTTAAAAAAACAAAAAATAAACGAGTAGGCAAGAGAAGCCTATGAACCATTCATGTTCAGAAATGAATGTTCAAATTCAGAAGAACAGTTAATGTTCAGAAGAAACATTCATGTTGAAGAACTGTTGATAATAAAGATTGAGAAGATTTGACCAGTTCGTGCTCTTGTTTTTGTTGTTGTTGTGTGGATTACATGATGTGGCCCAGCCTGACCCATAGTCGACCTCCGCGGCCCCCAGGGAAATTGAGTTCGAGACCCCTGAATTAAAGCCTTATTTCACCAGTCTATAAGAAACCACAGACTGACAGATAGCCGTTATGATCATTTTACAAAACTATTTTACATGTTGAAAGAAAACACACGCACCTTTAAGGTCTCTGGTGATTTTCTGGAATTTCAGCATCATCTCAAACCAGGGGAAACTCTCAAACAGGTTCCTGTCGGTCAGAACCGGGCAATTCTCAGGAGTTAACCTGAACGAGAGAGAAGGAGAGCTGAAGCCAAAAAAACAGGCATACTACTAAAAAACATCTCACATAGACACAATTTATTTTAAAAAAGTAATATTATCATATGTCGTTTAATTCATTATATATACGCAGATCAGGCATAACATTATGGCCTAATATTGTGTTGGTCCCACTTTTGCTGCCAAAACAGCCCTGACCCGTCGACTCCACTAGACTCCTGAAGGTGTGCTGTGTATTCTGACAGCTTTCTATCAAAACCAGCATTAACTTCTGGAGCAGTTTGAGCTCCAGTAGCTCGTCTGTTTGATCGGACCCCACGGGCCAGCCTTCGCTCCCCACGTGCATCAATGAGCCTTGGCCGCCCATGACCCTGTGGCCGGTTCTCCACTGGTCCTCTTGGAGCACTTTTGATAGAGACTGACCACTGCAGACCGGGAACAGCCCACAAGAGCTGCAGTTTTGGAGATGCTCTGACCCAGTCGTCTAGCCGTCACAATCTGGCCAAACTCGCTCAAATCCTTACGCTTGCCCATTTCTCCTGCTTCACACACATCAACTCTGAGGACAAAATGTTCACTTGCTGCCTAATATATCCCACCCACTAACAGGAGCCGTGATGAAGAGATCATCAGTGTTATTCACTTCACCTCACATCATAATGTTATGCTTGATCGTGTATTCTATTATCTATCTTAAAGTCACATGACCCACCTGTAGTGCTCCAGGTAGCAGTAGAGCAGGTACTGCAGGCTGTTCTCCAGACAATGGAGGACGAAGCGCTGGTGAAACTCTTGACCCTGTGAAGCCTGAAATTGTGGGACAGGAGGGTCGTTCCCATGATGCATCACTCCTCCAGCTTGACCCAATCGCCACAGCAGCTGCTCAAAGTCCTCCATCTCCGACTGCACAAACAGCCCCTGTCTGAACACACACACCAAGATATTGGACTAACACACTGCAAAAATGCTCGTCTTACTTAGTATTTTTGTCTTGTTTCTAGTCTAAACATTCTTAAAACAAGAAGTATTTACTAGACATGTAAAAATAATTGTCTTGTTTTGGGAAAAATTTACTCAAAATTAAGACAGTTTTTGCTTAAAATACGCTAAATAATATTCCAATATGGTAAGAAAATTAATCAAATAATTCAAACAGAAAACATCATTATTTTTCTCACCCCATTGGCAGATTATTTAGCTTATTTTAACCAAAAACTCTCTTAATCTTGAGTTATTTTTCCCCAAAACAAGACAACATTTTGCTTGTCTAGTAAATGTTTTTTAAAGGGATAGTTCGCTTTAAAACTCCATCCAGGACAGCCAGAAACCTTGGAGTTGTGATTGATGACCAGTTAAACTTCACTGACCACATTACTGCAACAGCCCGGTCCTGCAGATTTGCTTTATACAACATTAGAAAGATTAGACCCTTCCTATCAGAACAGGCTGCACAACTCCTGGTTCAAGCTCTTGTTCTCTCCAGACTGGACTATTGTAATGCTCTTCTGGCTGGGCTTCCAGCATGCACTATCAAACCCTTGCAGCTGATCCAGAATGCAGCGGCGAGAGTGGTCTTTAATGAGCCGAAGAGAGCGCATGTTACGCCTCTCTTCATCAAACTGCACTGGTTGCCAATGGCTGCTCGCATCAAATTCAAGGCACTAGTTATCGCCTACAAAACAACCTCTGGCTCTGCACCAATATACCTAAATTCACTTGCTCAGACTTACACACCCTCCAGAAGCTTGCGTTCTGCGAGTGAGCGGCGCCTCGTGGCTCCATCCCAAAGAGGCATGAAATCGCTCTCACGGACATTTTCCTGGACCGTTCCCACCTGGTGGAATGACCTGCCGATCTCAATTCGTGCTGCCGAGTCTGTAGCTATTTTTAAAAAACATCTTAAGACACATCTCTTCCAATTGCACCTGACCAATAAAGAATAGGACTTAACTATCCATTCATTTTTGTTTGTTTGTCCAAAAAAACAAACAAAAAAAACTTGTGTACTGTGCTAATTAACTGAGACTTCTTACAGCTCTTACAGGTTGTTGGCCTTGTCTGTTTCGTTGCTTCTATTGCTCTCCCCTTTTTTGTAACATGCTTTTTTGTAACATGCGTAACATGCGTTCTCTTCAAAACTTGTGTACTGTGCTAATTAACTGAGACTTCTTACAGCTCTTACAGGTTGTTGGCCTTGTCTGTTTCGTTGCTTCTATTGCTCTCCCCTTTTTTGTAAGTCGCTTTGGATAAAAGCGTCTGCTAAATGATTGAATGTACATGTAAAAATGAAATTTCTTTACTCATCCTCAAGTTGTTTCAAACCTGTATGAGTTTCTTTCTTCAGCTGAACATAAGAGAAGATATTTTGAAGAATGTCAGTAACCAATCAGTTAATTAGAGCCACTGACTTCTGTAGTAGGAAAAAAAAAAACCACTATGGAGGTCAATGGCTCCAGTTAACTGATTGGTTACTGACATTCTTCAAAATATCTTCTCTCGTGACATAAGTCTAGTTTTAAAGTGAACTATCCCTTTAATGTAAGAATTTTTAGATATTTTGACTAGAAACAAGACAAAAATACTAAGTAGGAAGAGCATATTTTGCAGCGCATGAGTTATTTTGGTGGTTATTTGTGTGCGTTTTCTGGGAATGCGAGCGGTTCTGACCGGGCGAGCAGGTCCAGGACTCGATTGCGCAGGTATTCTCCGCAGCGGCTGCTGCTGTTGATGACCTGCGGTGTGAGCTCTGGCCAGTGGGGGGCAGTGTTGCTCTCTCCAGCCGAATTACAGACCCATGCAGTGACTCGGACAGAATCGTGCAGTGAGGTGAGATACGACCACAAAACAGCGGCGTCACACGAACCCTGAGCTGAAACAACAGGAGAAGCATTTCATTCAAAGAACTGAGATTTGACAATAATGTAAAATGTGTACCTTGAATGCAATGTAAGTCGCTTTGGATAAAATCGTCTGCCATGCAAAAATGTAAATGTAAAATGTAATTCAACTTAAAGCATCACCTCAAAAGACAGACTGCTTCATGAAAGTGAGAATTGTCACTAAAGCTCCCCTGTGTGATATTTTCCCCCATCTAGCGGTGTAAAGGTTTATGACCATCCAGTGAATAATAGTTTCTGTTCCTCTCAATTTCGATTTCGTTTTAACTCCTACGGTGGCCGATTTAGTCCAAGATTAACATGGCAATCCCCCTCTTCACATTCGACACGGTGCCATCGAGTGTTTAACGCGAAAGGCGAAGCTTGAGTTTACGGGTATGTCCCTCTTTGGCTAATGTACTTTCAAGATGGAGGGGCAACATGGCGACCGGCATTCGAACCCCTCACCCGTATGTGTTTTCACTGGCATATTATAAACTTACCAGAATACTTTATTACTTGAAAGAAGTAAATATACATTAATGAGCACATATAAGTGTTTTTAGCTAAGAATAAACTAAAACAGTTACACAGTGTAGCTTTAAAATAAATGGTCCTAAAAAAGCTTTTTATTGGTAAATTAAAGCTGCACTATGTAACTTTTCTAAACAAAGGCGTAGTTTGTGACACCAAGTTTGAGCGCAGAATGTGTTCTTTTAACAAACTGTTGGCTAATTTCCATCCCAATATATGCTACTTGCTCTCTTATTTAAACTTATGTCATTAAAATAGATTACTTTTGTATACTAGTGTAGTTTTGATCATGTTCAATACTAAGTTTATTGCTGCATCATCAAATAATTTGAATGGACAAGTACTGGATCCATTTTACATTCAACAGGCGTACATAAATAATGCAACAGAAGAACGACGCATATTAGGGATGCACTGATATGAAAACTTTGACCGATATTGATAACTATTTATATTTGAAAGCCAATAACCATTATGCCGATAAATCTAAATCTTTATATATTTTTTGAGAGCCTCACCATTAAAAGTCATGTCCCAAACACACAATAATGATGTTCTCAATATAATTTGATATAGCCTATATCAGGGATTCCCAAAGTGTGGTGCGCGCACCCTGAGCTACCACCAGGGGGTGCGCGAGAGGAAAAATGTAATGGCGGTCTGTTTTTTTTTATGG
This sequence comes from Pseudorasbora parva, assembly GCF_024679245.1. Taxonomy (NCBI): domain Eukaryota; kingdom Metazoa; phylum Chordata; class Actinopteri; order Cypriniformes; family Gobionidae; genus Pseudorasbora; species Pseudorasbora parva. The sequence goes on along the minus strand of NC_090196.1, from coordinate 33,554,748 downwards.
GATTTTCCATACAAAAAAAAAAAAAAAAAAGACAAGATGGTAGCTGAAGATTTGGTTTCAAAGTGAAATGTAAAAGTGCCTATTTAAGTGAGTTTGTCATTGTGTGTTGTTGTGTTTTTCATTAAGAATAAAAGGCTAATGAACCCTCAGTTCAAGCAACCCGCCCCCGAATCGGCACTAATTCAAAACCGAAACTAACATCTGCTAGGCCGCACAGAGCGCGCATTTACTGACGAGCTGTCATTCATGGTGTGCGCGGTTTCAGTTCATGCATATGGATACTTAACTTTTATAGGAATTCATTAAAAGTACTCGCTTTGCTCCACTCCGTTATTAATACCGGAGCAGCCGTGTGCATATGTTCCTTTCGGTTATATAGAATGAGCGATTTAAAAGCCGAGTCGGTGATATCGGTATTACCGGTGTTGTCACACGTTGATTAACCGGTGGGGAAATTTCCACACGTCACATCTCAATGCGTGCCAACTCGTTTCATTCATTCCAAACGTGTATATATATATATATATATATATATACACACACACATATATATATATATATATATATATATATATATATATATATATATATATATATATATATATATATATATATATATATATATATATGCTTAACTGTCTGAAATCAGGGAAACTGTCAAGTTGGACATAGGGCTGGGCAAAAAAAATAGATTTTTCGATTAATGGAATTTTAAACTCTGGTCGATTCAGAATCGATTCTCAAAGGCAACGAATCGATTTTTTTCAATATTTATTTCCACTAACATTGAACATAAGCTTAACGTAAATCTAATTACCAGTCTTCTCCACTAGATGTCACCCATTTGCCTTGCGTGATCTTACAAAGGAGCAAGAGGCGCACATCATTTATCCATTCAGAGTTTAAATGGCAGCTTCCGGTGCGTTGTCGCCTTTATAATGCTGAGGTGAAATGCTGTAGTAATACTAAAAATCTGCAGAACCATTTGATGTGACAACACACACACACACACAGCCGAGCACACAACTGCTAAAAATAGATCACATACACTCGAATGCTTGCCTTGCATTAGGATCAAACTTGAGCAGTCACTTAAGCATACCTTAGCCATTATAGACATATTCAAATTATAGTCCATATACAGCGCAGGATCAATAATTCAAACCCTAATAGCTTATATTATAAACAGATTTCCTCTAATAATAGTTAGTCCACAGTGAACTTAAGTCAGCACGTTAAGGTATTGTTGTCTGTTACCACGGCAACTACTCAACCATTGACTAAACAAATAATGAACGCATTTCTCATGTATGAAAAGTAAATGCACACATGAGCAGCAAAATCGCAAGAAAAGCTTGTCGTGTACTGAAAATTGCTATAAAAAAAATCATCCAATATCCTAGCTTTTTATGTTTTAGAATAAATATGTCAAAACATCCATAAAATACTTCTCAGATAATTAAAAAAAAAAAAAAAGTTCCAACAAAATTCTGTTTTAATGTACTCAGGTGTACCTAAAATAAAAAGTTGAACATACATGATTGTGGCTCTTCATTTCTTTTTAATTACCCATTTATGTTAACTGTTCTTTTTTATAAATACCTAGTATTTGTATTTAATCTATATTCATTTGAGTTGAATCGAGAATCCAAAATCGAATCGAAATCGAATCGAATTGGAACATCTGAATCGATACCCAGCCCTAGTGGGACAGTTAGTGACGAAGGAGGAGAGGGACCCAGAGAGAGTGAGGATTTGGAGGCATAAGAGACGGAGAGAATAAACATTTTATGTTTGATGTTGCACTTGAAAAGTTTCAGATTGATCCTCGTGTTTATTTATTTTGTCTATATCGGACCTTATTCTCTTTAATGTTGTGGATCGTTTGTAACTTCATTGCAATTTAATTCAATGTACTGTCGTTCTAATTTCCATATCCGTTGTGTTATGATGATGATGATGATGATGATAGCACAGTCATTGAATAGGCCTAGCGGACTGTTGCTGCAATGTTTCCTTTATGCGGCTGAAAATAACCGAGCTTTCTGTTACTGAGCCTGTGTCTGTCACATCCTCTTAAAAGTGGAAGCTTGTGCGTAGCTTTGTTGAATTATATTGAAACTTTTTTTATGTTGTCATTGTCATTCGTGTTCTGGTTATTTGCCCATGATTAAACATGAGTCTTTATATGGCGATAAAAAAGTTTTTGTTTTTGTTTTTTTGAAGTGGGTATTGGGGGTGCGCGAGCCCATTTGGGACATTGAAGGGGGTGCGCAGGTAAAAAAGTTTGGGAACCGCTGGCCTATATGACGGATATTAACTGTATTTTCCTTTTTTGAAGTCATTACCATCATATTTCAAGCAATTCAAACCAATCATGTGTCTCAGCTGAAGTTGCTTGTCTTTTGTTGCTTTATTAAAGGGATACTCCACATATTAAAGGGTCATGAAACCCCCCTGCTGCAGCGATGTTTTTTCACACCTTCGATTTGAAAAAGCTTGTTAAAAGGGGAGTGGTCGACTGTGAAAAGGTGGGATGGTATTGTGTGGAAAGAGGGAATGTTTGCATAAATAGGGGAGTGTCTGTCAGTAGGTGCATTAAGATTAGCGATACCAACAGCAGCAGTTACAGCGGTTCTGAGACATGTTCTTGGTTCACATTGGCATTGTTTACCACACAGAGATTAAATGAGGGATGAATACAGCGAATGAGAGAGCTATGAGTGGCGTGCAGCAGAGATCGCAAATCATTCAGCTCTTCAAACCAGCATAATTCAGTGAGAAATGAAAATAAATGTTATTCTGCGTGACGAAATATTTTGCAAACGTGATAAAACTATATTTGTCCAAATATGCACGCTGTTTGGCAAGATGAACAACGCGCCGACGTGATAAGAGAACGTGAACCACCCAACATGCGATGCGACAGAGATGTGTAATTCTAGATCGGGGTAAAAGCGAAGGGGTTTGAGGCTTCATAGTCTCGACCGCGCATCTGAAGCAGAGCGACGCGCGCTGGGTTGCCGTGACGATCCGCGCTGTCTATCACTCGGCAGCTAAATCTATATCTGTCCAAATATGCATCACACTGTTTCACTAAGAGCCCGAACACATGCGGTTTAGTGCATGGCTGTGACGACAAATAAAATGGAGAGGACGTGGCTTTTGTTCATTAGCCTACAGATTACAGATTGGTTATTTTGCACTTCTGACATAGATAGTCAACGCTTGCAGGTTCGGCGTGCGATTCCTCAAGTTCATTTTACTTTACCGAGCCTTTGTAGCAAAGGCTTCCACAGACGGCGCCGGTTACAGCTCGCTCGGCGCCCTTACGTTACTTCGTATCAGCACAACGCCTAGCTTTCCTCCGTGACTTTTCCGCACGCTGCTTCCAAAACTTCCCCACCATATCTCTACAATAATGATGGAAGACGAGCCTGACAGAAGTGACTGTCTCATGCATATTAACTAAATTATCTTGTATGCATACTACAGCGCAGGGATTGGACTGAATGAGCTTTATGTCATGAATATATATCGAGAATCGCTCGGAGCGGTCAACGTCAGCATGTGCCCAGCAGCCCATACTTGGGCCGAAAAGGCCGCGCCGACGTCAGCATTTGTGACGTTGCTCCGACTAAGCTTTTCAAACCGGAAGACAGAAATCGCTCTGAAAAATGCAAAAATAACTATTTTCACAAATTAATACCTTTAATGAGTACCCTTAGTGTTTTCAATGATGTGCAGCCTATACATATCTGTTTACATCTCAAAAAAAGTGTTTTGGGGTTTCATGACCCTTTAAACTATGTTATTCCCTTCCCTCACATCTCCCCCTCCCCCCTATTGACAGAAATAAGAGAGTGAAGGGGAGATGACAGAGGGGGGGGGGTGAGGGAGGATTTTTCCGCCGGGACTTTTTACTGCGCCGAGTCGAAGTACTCCCAGAAGTGCTATTCCGCCACACATTATAGTTCTCCTTTTTAACCCGTTTAGAAAAGCGCCGCGTTTTATTTTGTGTCACCATACTTGATCGTTCAGCTATTGGTGTAACTGTATTTAAATAGGGAACACGTGGAGGTGTTTGGTACTTCTAACTTGATCTCTGATTGGTACCATAGTGAATGAACTGGGCTTAGTGTGCTAAGCTAAATGCTATCAGATCGTCACCGCGCGTCAGAGAGATTAAGGGCACACACTGAGACGAGAGAGGTGTGTGTCAACTCGTCTTAGTTAAGGGAATAACAGTTTAATATGAAAAAGCGGTGGAGTATCCCTTTAACTGCAGAATGATCGTATCCCTTTAACTGCAGTCGGACGGGTTAAACTCACTGGAGGGCTGCAGTCGGGACAGAAGGATGGCGTTCTGTGCGTCTCTGTCCCAGTATCTGACCCAGTCCAGACGCACAGGATCCAGTACAGACCCGGAAGACGACGCTTCTGGTTCCTGCAGGATCTCTCCCAAAAGTCTCCTGCTTTCGGGGTCGGACCGGGTCATTTGCAGAACCCTGGGCAGAAGATACACACACCACACTCAACTCTCTCCTTTAGCCTTTACGGTGTAAAAAGCTTCGCTTGCTTTAAGCTAAACTTATTTCTTGAGGTGAAATATGATCTGGACACATTTTTGATCAGCTTGCGAATAAAAGCTTGAGAAATTAATTACCCAAATCTAGTCTTTATGTTTGTTGGGAATTAATTTCAAACGGCCTTTTAAATTCTTATTTAATTCTTTCTCACTTTTTGTTAAAGCAAAAAACAGATGGAGTTAAATGTATGCAAAATAATAAAAAAACTACAAAAAAACTAGACTACTAAAAAAAAAGAATCTGCAATCTGCAAAATGTTATTTATTATTTCTTGATTTGATTTTGAGGTGAAATGAGGTGAGCCAGAGGTGACCTGGACAACAATTTCTAGACAGGTTTGTGATTTTAACATAATAAAAGTGTGACAAAAATGACATTAAATCTTGGTTTAATAGTTTTAACTTGCCTGATTTAAAAAAAAAAAAATCTCAATTTTGCTTTCTACAGCAGATGGTTTAATAGATGCATGAAAATGGACCAATCACAATGCAGTATGCAATATGATGTCATCACATCAGATTTTAAATATAGAAAATTAAACAAACAAACTACAAAAAAAACTGTAAACTGAGTAAACTGTCATGAAAATAATGGAAAGAAAATGTTAAAAATGTTTTTTATGTAATTTATTATTTCTTTTTGAGGTAAAATATAACCTGGAAAATTCGTAACAGGTTTGTGATATTACCAGAAAAAAAGTTTGACAAAATAATAAAATTAAAACTTTGTTTGTTTGGTAATTAATTTTAATCTGATTAAGTTTAAATAATTTTTCTTGATAAAATTCTCACTTTTTCTTTTTATAATATAAAACAGGCAGGAGAACGAATCACAATGAAGTATGCAAATACACACATGAAAGAGGACCAGTTGCAATCCAGCAATATTATGATGTCATCGCGGTCAGATTTTAAATGCAGAACATTTCAACAAAACACAAACAGACAATTATATAATAAAAATAAACAGGTAATCGTAATGCTTTTGCAGTTAATGGCAACCACGACTTTTACTTCAATAAACTCAAAATGCACTGCTTATTAATAGTAAGAGTTGTTAATTTTAGGTATTGAGTTATTAAGGCATGTAGAATATGCAGGATACACTGCAAAAAATGCTTTCTTACTTAGTATTTTTGTCTTGTTTCTAGTCTAAACAGCTAAATATTCTTATAACAAGAAGTATTTACTAGACAAGCAAAAGTAATTGTCTTTTTTTGGGGAAAAATAACTTATTATTATTAAGAGTTTTTTATGCTTAAAATAAGCTAAATAATCTGCCAGTGGGGTAAGAAAAATATTCAAATTCAAACAGAAAACAAGACTATATGTCTTATCCCATTGGCAGATTATTCTGCTGATTTTAAGCAAAAACTCTCTTATTTTTGAGTTATTTTTCCCAAAACAAGACAATAATTTTTACTTGTCTAGTAAATGTTTCTTAATGTAATTTTTTGACTAGAAACAAGACAAAAATACTAAGTAAGAAAAGCATTTTTTGCAGTGCTTTACTTTATAAGTACTAATAAACAGCCAATATCCTAATAATATGCATGCTGCAAAACTAGTTAATAGTGAGAATTAAACCCTAAAATAAAGTGTCGCCACTGGTCCTAATAAAAGCTTAATTTGCTAGCATAAAGACATCTAATTCGTGTCAACACAAGCCATGCTTTGTAAATAAAGCACTTATTGTGCTCAAGTCTAGCTTGCAACATTGCCTTTTCCCGTCCGTCCCTCTTCTAAACATCATTTCCTGTGTTATTGTATCAATGAAAGAGTCACATTTTCACAACATTTGAAAAAGAAAGAGAGAAAGACTCGCCTGTTGGTGTCCAGACGGATGGAGCATCTGGTGGCAGGAGTCGAGCTCAAGCTCTCGACCGTCTGAATGAACTTCACCTGCTCAAACTCTTCACACGAGAGGTAATTCTGCTTCTGCAGCTCCTTAACCTGGGAATGACAGCAAAAAAGACACAATAAATCATTACAAGAGCAAATGACACTGACGCTCAAAGAAAACGAATGAATTCACATATTTGACAAGTGAGAGTCTAGTAAAACTCCTTTAAAGGGATACTCCACCGCTTTTTCATATTAAACTGTTATTCTCTTAACTAAGACGAGTTGACACACACCTCTCTCGTATAAGTGTGTGCTCTTAATCTCTCTGACGCGCGGTGATGATCTGATAGCATTTAGCTTAGCCCAATTCATTCACTATGGTACCAAACAGAGATCAAGTTAGAAATCACCAAACACCTCCACGTGTTCCCTATTTAAATTAATAATAATGATAATAATAACAGTACTGGTAAAAAAGAAAAAAGAAAATTGCACTTCTGAGAGTACTTCGACTCGGCGCAGTAAATCAGGCATGACTTTTTACTGCGCCGAGTTAAAGTACTCTCAAAACTCTTCCAACTTGATCTCTGTTTGGTACCATAGTGAATGAACTGGGCTTAGTGGGCTAAGCTAAATGCTATCAGATCGTCACCGCGCGTCAGAGAGATTAAGAGCACACACTGAGACGAGAGAGGTGTGTGTCAACTCGTCTTAGTTAAGGGAATAAAAATATGAAAAAACGGTGGCGTATCCCTTTAAATCAAAGGGTTCAGACCGCCTATATATGTTTTATTCTCACCATGAAGGCCCTTAGATCCCGATCGGCAGTGAAGACGCAGATGCTGTGAAGCTGCTCCTTCACATTAAAGCCCTAAAAACACAGATAATCAGTCCTGATTTATATTAGACTGCATAAAATCAAAGTCTGAGTTCGGTAAGATATACATCGAAAAAAGTACTGTATATACCCGAATGAGGTTTGTGTCCTAAAAATAGGCTGAAAAATGGGGGGGTCATCTTATATTCGCAATATAGCCAAAATCATGGGGGGAAAGTGAGAAAGCAGAGGAAAACAGTAGAGGGCGCCAACATGACAGGCTGCGTAATTAGAGACCGTGTTATGAATTAGTTTAATGAGCAGCATAAAGGCCCATTTGCACTGCTGTTCTTAAGGGTTTGGTTTGCTTCAAGACTTTACTGTCAGATGTGTTTGATTAAAAGCAGACGGTTATTTTCTGTCTATCTTCACAGTACCACAATTGCATACATACATAGGCCTACATAATTATTGTGTTTGTGAAAAGGTTATTCATTTTCGTCACTCGTTCATTCTGAACTCATTGACAGAGTGCACTTTATTTTGGGAGAAATTAAATTAAATTGATCAAAAGTGACAGGAAATTCATCAAAGAATCCTGAAAAATAAAGTGCATCATGGTTTCCAGAAAAATATTAACTGTTTTCAACGTTGATAATAACCAGAATGTTTCATGAGCAGCAAATCATCATATTAAAATTGATTTCTGATGGATCACTAATATAATACGATTTAATGGTTTATCACTTTCAACCAATAGGTGGCGCTGTTATGAACTTTAGATAAAGAGAGATCATGATCTATCGACACGAAATCCATAACATTTTGTTGGTGCGGTCTGGAGATGATACGGTTCAATTTTGGTGAAAATCAGACAAACTAGGTCTAGGGCGAGTTCGAAAAAGTAGGTTTTTAAAGATAAACAAAATGGTGGACACGAAGTTCAGCCAAATATGGCAAACTTGGTATCCATATTCTCGGCATGACCCAAGGAATGTATTAAGGCCAGATTCATTATAATAGGCTAATTTAAATCAAAAGTTATAAGCATTTTTGCAAAGTTTGTTATAATTTTTGACCACAAGGTGGCGCTGACCCGAAACTGAGTAGCTTCAATGCATTGGTGACGAAAACACACCAAGTTTTATAACGATATGGCAAGGCGTCCGCAAAATATAGCATTTATTGTACAAAATTTGAAATGGTCAACGTACAAAATGGCTGATATTTCTGTGATTTTTGGCCAAAGTGTTCAGGAAAAATGTCTATTTTTTAATATCTCCTGATCACTAGGTGGCACTGTGCCAAAACTGTGCATGTAGCCTCATGTCATTGTTGTCATAACACACACCAAGTTTGGTCAGAATACACTAAAGCGTTGTAGAGATATAGTCTCATGTCCACATCATATCCTTCATTTCACAACCATTAAAGGAGCTGTACGTAAGAAATGTATTTCAGTTAATCATAAAATGGCGCTGATATGTCTCTAGACATGAAGAAATCATGTTAAATTCAAACACTTATATCACTGACAACAGTAGTCCGGCAGGATATTGTCATTATAAAGTTGTTGTTGCAGCCCTCAACTGATGTTGATGATGGCATGTTGTGTTTTGGCCTGAAGCTCCGCCCTCCACCTATCGACCAATCACGGAGTCAGTAGTGTTTGGGGTTGCCAGATCTGCTCTAGTTACCACAGCTGCAGATCTACACACGTTCTGCTGATCCTGCAGCCAATCTGGCAACCTCGAGGAGGAGGGGGATACACCGCTCTACAGTCATTTGAAAGGGATTGCAGTACCAGTTTTGGCCACAATCTTACACACACTTCCTTTAAACAATCGTACCGACCCCAAACCTTTGAGCAGCAGTATTCAGTATTTGAGCTGTGTTTGATCAGGTGTGTGTACCATGTTAGTCAGCAGAGCTTTAGCCTGCGGCAGGTCTCTGTGAGTTAGACAGGTGAAGGTGCGTCTCAAACCCATCTTCCTGATGTCCTCCAGACTGCATCCAACAGAGCCGCGTCTGTGCAGAACAGCCTGTGCGTGTGGGATCCGTCTGCTCAATACAGCGCGCTGCACAACATCCTGAAAACACACAAGGAACAACACTTAGCCTGACAAGCCAGACCCGCATCCAGATGTTTGGTCTGGAAACTCACCATTGACGGCTCAATCTGAGGGGCGGATAAACGGTTGTCTTTCAAACTCCCTCTGCACGCGATAGGATAGCGCTACAACCAACCAGAGCAACGAAGGTGAAGCAGAGCTCGCTGACAGATTAAACATTCGCCGTATCCGGTCGAACACATCTTCCCTTTTTAAAGGTCCCGTTCTTCGCGTGTTTTCGAAGCTTTGATTATGTTTACAGTGTGCAATATAACATGAGTTCATGTTTCGCGTGTAAAAAAACACAGTATTTTTCACACAATTTACTTATCTGTACACCGGTGTTTCCTCTGTCCAGCGGTTGCCGTGTTGTGATTGGACAGCAGCTTAGTGCATGTTGGCCGGAAAGGTCCCGCCTCTTACCATAACGGGGAGATGCAAGCGCTCAACAAGACCACGTCCCCTATTTTTGTTCTTGTGGGCGGAGCTTTAGACAACAAACGGTTCTAGTGACGTCATCACAGCAGGAAGTGCAGCGGTGTAGCCCAAACCGGCCGCTCGCTGTCGGCTTTGAAAGGGAACTTCTGTTAAATAAAATATCTGGCTTGGCATTGAACTTTGAGCTTTATAATTTTACAGGTATTATTTATGCTCTAACAGCAACATTACACACTAACTAAAGTTTGAAAGATAGGATCGTGAAGAACGGGACCTTTAAGAATGACTTCAGTGCCGTTCTTTGTTCTTTTCTCAGAGAAAAGCTTAACTCCAAGTCTTCCAGAGTCGCAGTCAAAGCTGATTCGAGAGACCGCCGCCGTTCGCCAGTTTCTGTGTTTTAGAGGATGGATACCCGACCTGAGCCCGACGGGTTCCGACGGTACCCGACGGGTCGGGCCGGGTTCGGACAGATATTTAGAAATGACGTTCGGGTTCAGGTCAGGCTCGGTCACGTCAGCACGATAAGGCATTGTACCTTTTAAATTTAGAACCTTTTTATGCAAGTAGCCAATGGGCCTGTTAAACTTGGTGCAATGGTTTGTTTCTGTGACTAAAATAAATGTAAAATATTACCCTAACATCCGTCTTCCTGCATGTAGAAAACGCAACACGTGCGTGCATATTGCCCGCGGCATCCTTGTCATTCCAGTGAGCGCAACTTCAGCGCTGCGGGCAGGAGGACAGCCTTGAAGCCATCCGCAGTCGATGCAATCCTTTTTCTGCATAAAACCTCGAATAGCCTAAACTTTGATGGATAGATTATGTAAATAGATCCCATGTTGCAGTTTAGGAACCATACAGTTTGAGAAAATTGGTAAGATGACTTTCATTTCAATAAGCATGTCAATTGTGTTATGTTAATGTTTTGTTCTGTTAGCTTGGGCCATTTTTAGCAGACCTTTGTTCATTTAATTTCAGTTGGCTATTTGATTGGTCTCTGTGTAACATTTGATGCCCCGTGTGCGCGCTGATGCGCTCGTCTGTAAACATTTCAGAATGCCTTCCTTACAGTTGCTTAATAAAAGCGGGCTTTCCACACAAACAAACGTGCGTGTCATTAGTATATGAGGGGAAAAAATAGATTTTAACTGTCGGGCTCGGGTCGGGCTCGGACATAAATATTTTAATGCCTGTCGGACGCGGGTCGGGCTCGGACAGAAAAATGCGGCCCGATCCGCACTCTACTGTGTTTACTAGAAGCACGCAAACGCAACTTGGCCGCCGTCATTATGGCCCCGCCCACCGACTCTATACACGATGTGATTGGCCCGTCCAGAGTTTGGTTTTTACAGCTCAGAAGGGTATTGAGAGTTGCTAGAAGACACTCGCGGCAGATTAGATTTGCTGCCGCTAGGGTGCTAGCGGGCTAAACAAAACTAGCTCTGGTCCTTGAATCTGATTGGTTGAGAGCCATGACCCGTACAATATTTTGATATCACACGGAAACTATTTCACAATTAGTATCACAGCGCTTGTTTCTGCCAGATCTAAACTGGCCGCATTTCCCACAGCTTCACTGCAAAAAATGCTCTTCTTTTTGTCTTGTTTCCAGTCCAAATATATATAAAATCTTAAATCAAGATGCATTTACTAGATAAGTAAAATGACATAAGATATTTTTTCTTGTTTTCTGGGGAAAAATATCAAAATGAAGTGAGTTTTTGCTTAACTTCTTAATCCGCACCGGTTCGTGGGCGGGGCGTCTGACGCAAGTGGGCGTGTCTCTACTTATAATTACTTTTGTTTTATACAAGCTGTTCAATCAACTATCACAAACTATGCATCATTTGAAAGCTAAAACACTCAAGATTCATGTTCTGAACTCGTTTTTGCAATAAATACACCAGAGAGGAAAGGGTTAAATTAAATGCTAAAGCAGTGGCTATTTAAACATTAGCATAATGAACGCGGTACTCATCTTTCATCTCCTGACGTTCAGATCAGATCGGACGAATCCACGAAACAACAGCATACATGTCTGTGTAAGAGTCCACTCTTCAAAATGCATCCCACTTTTAATCCAAAACAACGAAAAATAAGGGGAAAAAACTAAAAATCCTCCGTTGTTTGCATAAGCGCTTTGCGTTAAGAGTAATCAATCATGTCCATTTTCAATGAAATAGCGATTATAATCATTATTTTGACAATCTCCCCTGTACTGTGGACTGTTCCGGTCAAATTAAACCCTCCCAGGTCTCTCTCCTTCAATCAAAAGCTGACTAGGACACATAAATAGAAAGGGAGCTCGTCACTGGGTGATACATCTGTCAGTCAAACTCGCCGGTCCTTAGTTGGATAAGCCAGTCAATGCCTAGCCAATGCATAGCCAGCATAGATTTGATTGATGGATGTAGTAACGAATCAAAAGACAATATTTTGCGTAGTTTCTGTAAGAGATGTCGTAAGAAGCATTGGTGAATACCTCATGCTTACTTAGCGTCGTCTTCAAGGTATTCATTAGTATCCAGCGCCTGCCAGTGTAAGAGCCTGCCAGCCGCACACACTTACCATACACAACGCGCAGACTAAATTAGAGACTGTTTTTATCAACTAAATGAGTTTTTTAACACTTGTAAATTCTGTAAATAGTTGTTTTAGTTATCAGGGCCTGCAAATGCATTATAATTAGCAGTTTATTGCAGATTTATTTGAATAAAAACTACTCTTTACTATTACACAAATGTTCTAATATAATTGGACTTTATTGAAAGGACGCCCAGTCTTTTTTGACATAAAAGCTTACAGAAGCTACATTTTTGAGAGAATCGTCCTCAAATTTTAATCAAAGCATGATCAGACATTCAGTTTTATATTTAGGTTATTTTCAGGGCATTAAAATTAAAATCTCATATTTTTTCCATAAGGGAATAATAAAAAAATAAAAACGTGAGTCACTTACATGCATATTTCCCCTTGTTTTAATCTGTCCCTATACTACTTTGAGTTATTATGACTTTTGGGTAACATAATTTGAAGTGTCTAGTTTAAAATAAGACCACATTTATGGATATAGACCATAGGGTTTAAGAGCTGCAGACATTTTTATTTGGGGTATGTCATTTTTTAATTTATTTCTCGGCGCAGGGCGAAGGTTAAGAGGTTAAAACAGGCAAAATGATCTGCCAATGGGGTGAGAAAACTATTCTTATTTCTGTTTTTCTATTGTCCAGTAAACATTTTATTTTATATAAATAACATGCTGTATGAGAAAGGGTCTGTTAGTGATTTTGACTAGTTACATTGTTCCACCAATAGAGGGCAGTAAAGACTGGTAGATTCAAGAACTAGAACTAGCACTCTGTACAACTTCCTGAAAAGGATGCAGATGCTTTGGACCGCAAGTGTATGTGTTGACTGACCTCATCCGACAGCGCCTGCCACTCTGGGTCTGTCCCGGCAATGGATGCTCGAGGACACACCTGCGCTTCACCTCCATCTGTCCAGGGGAACTTCTTCATGAATGCCCGCAGAACAGAGATGTAGCCGTCTAAAATCTCCACACACTCCTGCAGGCTGACGTCCAGCTCTACACACAACACATGTCAGCTTCAGTTTCATGTCACAGTGTGTGTGTGTGTGTGTGTGTGTGTGTGTGATGGGTAGGTTTGGGGGCAGTGTGTGTGTGTGTGTGTGTGTGTGTGTGTGTGTGTGTGTGATGGGTAGGTTTGGGGGCAGTGTGTGTGTGTGTGTGTGTGTGTGTGTGTGATGGGTAGGTTTAGGGGTAGGGGCAGTGTGTGTGTGTGTGATGGGTAGGTTTAGGGGCAGGGGCAGTGTGTGTGTGTGTGTGTGTGTGTGTGTGTGTGTGTGTGTGTGTGTATGTGTGTGTGTGTGTGTGTGTGTGTGAGTGAGATGGGTAGGTTTAGGGGCAGGGGCAGTGTCTGTATGTTTGAGTGTGTGTGTGTCTGTATGTGTGTGTGTGTGTGAGTGTGTGTGTGTGTCTGTATGTGTGTGTGTGTGTTTGAGTGTGTGTGTGTGTGTGATGGGTAGGTTTAGGGGCAGGGGCAGTGTGTGTGTGATGGGTAGGTTTAGGGGCAGTGTGTGTGTGTGTGTGTGTGTGTGTGTGTGAGATGGGTAGGTTTAGGGGCAATGTGTGTGTGTGATGGGTAGGTTTAGGGGCAGTGTGTGTGTGTGTGTGTGTGTGTATGTGTGTGATGGGTAGGTTTAGGGGCAGTGTGTGTGTGTGTGTGTGTGTGTGTGATGGGTAGATTTAGGGGCAGTGTGTGTGTGTGTGTGTGTGTGTGTGTGATTGGTAGGTTTAGGGGCTGTGTGTGTGTGTGTGATGGGTAGATTTAGGGGCAGTGTGTGTGTGTGTGATGGGTAGGTTTAGGGGCAGTGTGTGTGTGTGTGTGTGATGGGTAGGTTTAGGGGTAGGGGCAGTGTGTGTGTGTGTGATGGGTAGGTTTAGGGGCAGGGGCAGTGTGTGTGTGTGTGTGTGTGTGTGTGTGTGTGTGTGTGTGTATGTGTGTGTGTGTGTGTGTGTGTGTGAGTGAGATGGGTAGGTTTAGGGGCAGGGGCAGTGTCTGTATGTTTGAGTGTGTGTGTGTCTGTATGTGTGTGTGTGTGTGAGTGTGTGTGTGTGTCTGTATGTGTGTGTGTGTGTTTGAGTGTGTGTGTGTGTGTGATGGGTAGGTTTAGGGGCAGGGGCAGTGTGTGTGTGATGGGTAGGTTTAGGGGCAGTGTGTGTGTGTGTGTGTGTGTGTGTGTGAGATGGGTAGGTTTAGGGGCAATGTGTGTGTGTGATGGGTAGGTTTAGGGGCAGTGTGTGTGTGTGTGTGTGTGTGTATGTGTGTGATGGGTAGGTTTAGGGGCAGTGTGTGTGTGTGTGTGTGTGTGTGTGATGGGTAGATTTAGGGGCAGTGTGTGTGTGTGTGTGTGTGTGTGTGTGTGTGATTGGTAGGTTTAGGGGCTGTGTGTGTGTGTGTGATGGGTAGATTTAGGGGCAGTGTGTGTGTGTGTGATGGGTAGGTTTAGGGGCAGTGTGTGTGTGTGTGTGTGATGGGTAGGTTTAGGGGCAGTGTGTGTGTGTGTGATGGGTAGGTTTAGGGGCAGTGTGTGTGTGTGTGTGTGTGTGTGTGTGTGTGTGTGTGTGTGTGTGTGTGTGTGTGATGGGTAGGTTTAGGGGCAGGGGCAGTGTCTGTATGTTTGAGTGTGTGTGTGTCTGTATGTGTGTGTGTGTGTGAGTGTGTGTGTGTCTGTATGTGTGTGTGTGTGTGAGTGTGTGTGTGTTTGAGTGTGTGTGTGTGTGTGATGGGTAGGTTTAGGGGCAGGGGCAGTGTGTGTGTGATGGGTAGGTTTAGGGGCAGTGTGTGTGTGTGTGTGTGCGTGAGATGGGTAGGTTTAGGGGCAATGTGTGTGTGTGTGTGTGTGTGTGTGTGTGTGTATGTGTGTGATGGGTAGGTTTAGGGGCAGTGTGTGTGTGTGTGTGTGTGTGTGTGTGTGTGTATGTGTGTGATGGGTAGGTTTAGGGGCAGTGTGTGTGTGTGTGTGTGTGTGTGATGGGTAGATTTAGGGGCAGTGTGTGTGTGTGTGTGTGTGTGTGTGTGTGTGATTGGTAGGTTTAGGGGCTGTGTGTGTGTGTGTGATGGGTAGATTTAGGGGCAGTGTGTGTGTGTGTGATGGGTAGGTTTAGGGGCAGTGTGTGTGTGTGTGTGTGATGGGTAGGTTTAGGGGCAGTGTGTGTGTGTGTGATGGGTAGGTTTAGGGGCAGTGTGTGTGTGTGTGTGTGTGTGTGTGTGTGTGTGTGTGTGTGTTGGGTAGGTTTAGGGGCAGTGTGTGTGTGTGTGTGTGTGTGTGTGTGTGTGTGTGTGTGTGTGTGTGTGTGTGTGTGTGTGTGTGTGTGTGATGGGTAGGTTTAGGGGCAGTGTGTGTGTGTGTGATGGGTAGGTTTAGGGGCAGTGTGTGTGTGTGTGTGTGTGTGTGTGTGTGTGTGTGTGTGTGTGTGTGTGTGTGTGTGTGATGGGTAGGTTTAGGGGCAGTGTGTGTGTGTGTGTGTGTGTGTGTGTGTGTGTGTGTGTGTGTGTGTGTGTGTGTGTGTGATGGGTAGGTTTAGGGGCAGTGTAAGGGGATAGGAAATAAGGTTTGTACAGTATAAAAACCATTACGCCTATGGAGAGTCCCCACATTTCACAAAAACAAACGTGTGTGTGTGTGTGTGTGTGTGTGTGTGTGTGTGTGTGTGTGTGTGTGTGTGTGCTTTACCCTGCGCGCTGGTGAGGAGGACTTTGGTTTGCGTGTTGAGGAAGGCTAGTGTGATGCTCAGCAGCTGTTCACAGAACTGCTGACTCTGGGCTTCGGTGTGTGTTTCCCGTATGGCAGAGCACAGCAGATCCAGCGCCGGACACAGAGCCTGAACATCTGAAACACACACTCTCGTCAGACGTCACGAATTATTCACATTTTTAATGTTACCGTGGCTCTTCTGCTCACAAAGGCTGCATTTATTTGATCAAAACAGTAAAAACAATGACATATTACCATATAGCTTACAATGGGAATACATCTGAGAATGTAAATGTCTTGACAAAGTCAACATACTGATTTACTATTTAACAATGTATTCCTCTTTTCACTCCTCTAAATTTCACGCTTATAAAACGTTCAAACTTTCATGCAGCTTTTTTCAAGTCGACATCAAAGCTTGTCGCAATTAACTTTAATTATATATATATAACATCATAACTATATTCTAGATATATGTTAAATATATCTGTTGCCAGGATTTCTTTTGCTTTTTAGTGATTGAAACGTGACCTGGATATATTTCATATTTCATGAGAGTCGACCACTGAGGTCATGAGCTAAAATTAGGCACATTAAAGACTCTCCAGTTTCACATTTGCGTCGTTTCTCCTGCCCTTCCTTAACCCGGCAGATCTGAGAGGACACTTCTTAAGAGCACTTAATTGAGCTGCGGATGGAGAAGGTCGTTAGCGATCAGAGGATCTCATTAAAGCGCGAGTCTTACTCCTCAGCTGCGTTTGGGTGGAGGCGGCCGGCGTTTGATCGGGCAGAACAAACCCAGACGCAGGGCTCAGGATGTTCTCCTTACTCTTCAGAAAGAAGTCAACCGTATCCAGCTGATGGTTCTTGAGGCCGGCCTGAAATAATAATAATAATAATAATAATAGATTGTATTTATAACACACTTTTCATTCCGAAGAATCTCAAAGTGCTAAATGAACATCACATTCTCATATTCATATAGAGTAACATTTAAATAGACTTCACACACAGTGTAGTTTGAGTTGCGGTTGAGTGAACCATTATTAAAGGGGCTGTAGGGACATTAAACCACAAAAGAATACCACAACAAACAGCATCAAGTTCCTCATGTGGTGTTCAAAACCCTATAACACCTGAAGTGTTCCCGGTCAAAAATGACCGGCCCATAAAAAATAGCTTATAAATCACTCATTATACCATATTTTCACCCAATCTTGGATTCAATCTTTTTGTCAACATGTTCTCTTTCAATTAGGACTGGTTTTATATTTCTGCTTGAATCTGAATAATCGTGGGCCTCATTTATCTGAGAGTAGGCATGGTCAAAAATGGTCACAATAGCCGATCATTGAAAGTAAATGGGAGAGACTGAAAATAACACAACAATTCAGTTTTCAGGAGCATGTTCATTATTTTCATGTACACATATGAGCATATGTGCTTGCAAACATCGAGCCCTTGGACCTGGTCATGTATCGATACATTTATACACACACAGACACACACACGTTAAAACACACAAACTTTGAGTATTACACACATTCTTTTCCACAGAGAGAAATTTGATCCTACCCTAACCTGCATCTAATATATATATATATATATATATATATATATATATATATATATATATATATATATATATATATATCTGACAACCGGTTTTGGGAACTGGGAACACCACAAGTGTGACTATGTGCCATATTTTTTACAAAATAAAAGTTTCAAAACAAAATTCCTGGTGAAACATTAGAGTACACTAGTGTGATCAACAATACCAATTTTCTTCAGATTTGATTTAATATTTCTAAAAGTATTCAAAAAATTTAAAAAAATTACTCAAAAAATTAAATGCCTACTCTCAAATAAATGAGGCATATGATTATTCAGATGCAAGCAGAAATATAAAACCAGTCCTAATTGAAAGAGAACATGTTGACAAAAAGATTGAATCCAAGATTGGGTGAAAATATGGTATAATGAGTGATGTATAAGCTATTTTTTATAGGTCGACCATTTTTGACCGGGAACACCACAAGTGTAACAAGAACAAAACTCCCACAAAAAAGTAAGAAAATTTCCAAAAATGTTTTGAGATTTAGTTCTACCCTTTGGGAACAAAGTCACTAAGTTTCAGTCCAAAGCGATAACATTAACTAGTATTTTCGGGGAAAAGAAAATCTTCTCCGGGTCAAATTGACCCGAACACCACATGAGACATGATGCTCTATTTTAGTCTTGATGTTGTGTTTTCCGCTCTACTAGAGCAGATTTTCCAGCTTGAATGTAATTATTTTCCCCTTATTCTCTATTTTTACAGCTCCTCTCTTCCCAGTCTGTCAGTAACACTCTGTTTAGCTTTTTACACTGTTAAAGACTTGGATTCCCATCCTAAACATAGACAAAGTTTCAAAAACTAATGTTGGACGTTTGATGGAGTATTTCTGTGTCAAAAATACTCCTTCCGGTTTCTCACAAGTTTCGGAGAGTTTTTTTCGAGTATGGCTCGGTTTGACGTTGATAGAGCGGAAGGTCCTTGTATGGGCCGTACGGGCTCTTCTCCCGGTAGGGTGCGCGCGCGTGACTAGAGCGAGAGAGGAAATGCACGCCCATAAACACTCTCAGCTGCAGATCCAGTCGTCCGTGAACACTAATGTGGCGCCGCACTTCTCTTTATTCCTATGGGTGACGTCGAGCGACTTCAACGCTTCAGCACAGCATTCTGGGAAGGCAGCGCTGCATTTGAACCGATTTGAACGCAGAAATGACCGGAAGCTTCACAACATCGCTTCAGTCGCGTCTCAAAGTGGATCTCCACGGTCACTGCTGTCAGGACTTCACCAAATCATACCAAAGAAGTGTGTTTTTGTCGGAGCGGTCCCAGCGATAAAGGTTCGGTCCTGCTTTGGAAGCAGCCGGTGAGTAAAACTGCTTCAGATGTCTGTGCTGTCGGCTATCGTCGCGTGAGTAAACATCAGTAAACGACACGATCGCGTGCTTCGTCATTCAAATGCGCTAACGGACTCCATTGTTGTTCTCTGTATAACGTTACACTAGTCTGACGTGCTAAACCGTTTTGCTTGCTACTGCTAAGGTTTAGTCGCATACAATAGTCCATAAACCGAATCATGTCCTCATAAACTGCGAGTAAACACACACAAATGTTGACAGGCCACTAAATACAGTCCATACCACAGAGACGGACGTCCTGCTGCTGCTGCTTCTCCTGTTCAGTTTATTTCAGCCTCCGGATCTGATTCTGGATCATATATCTATTAGCTGAGATAGCGATGGGCTTCTCCACGCTTGAGGACATCATGGCTCGTCATTCTTTAGCTCCGCCCACACGATACGCCTCCAGCCGCTCGTTTTTTCCGGAAAGACTCGGTACAGCCCATATTTCTTTTATAAATATAATTAAACTTTTCGGAGATATGAAGGATGCAATACTACTCTATAGGTACTCAAGATTGACATGAGATTGACTGAAACTGAGTGTTTCACCCCCCCTTTAATGTAAAAATGCGTCAGCCAAATCTAATGTAATAAAGACAGCAATAAAACTGAACACTGTCATTACTAGCGGTGTTGCTAATATTAGGGCCCTGATTCCCGTGATCACGGATTTGTTTTTTACACAAACGCGTTTTAAAAACATGTTCCTGAAGTAACAAACAGTATATCTCAGTACAGTACAGAATCTCATTGAGCCTCATGTTAAAATGCCCAACTTTACAGCTGAAAAAAGCATGTTTCCAGTCTGGGACAAATTGTGGTTTTGGTCTATACGGCAAATTTTGACCTTCATAACGACTGTGAGTTGTTTTTTTTATAACTCATTCGTTTACATTTTATAAAGCCTTAAAGTTCTGCATAATTAAGGGCGTGGACACTTTGAGTGACAGGTGGATTGCCGTTTGTCTGCTGTGTGTTAGTCATCATGTCACCTAAGCCCCGCCCACATCCCGCCTCTTTGCCCATTTTCTGTTATCCGGGAGTGAGGCGCTGCCAAGATGGCGACGGTCAGCTCGACCCTACTCTACGCTTCAGACTCCTATGGGTGACATCAATGCGTTCATATTTTTTTACAGTCTATGGTTGGTTCCCAAAAGAAACTCAAGACTATAATCAAATGCCAGTTTCTGTGTGTACCTGTAGGGCATGTATGGGTATTGAACAGCGTCCCCAGGCGTTCAGATGGCAGAGCGAGTCAACCGTACCAGCGGTGCCAAAAACCATCAGCCTGTTTAACAGTTCCTCCTGCGTCACACAGAACAGAACCACGGACAGACCCGACGCTGAAACACACACACACAAACAAACAAACAAACAAACAAACAAACAAACAAACGTATTATGGTAATCATTCAGTAACAGAATATACACCGATCAGGCATAACATTATGACCGCTGAAGTGAATAACACGGATGATCTCTTCATCACGGCTCCTGTTAGTGGGTGGGATATATTAGGCAGCAAGTGAACATTTTGTCCTCAAAGTTGATGTGTGTGAAGCAGGAGAAATGGGCAAGCGTAAGGATTTGAGCGAGTTTGGCCGGATTGTGACGGCTAGACGACTGGGTCAGAGCATCTCCAAAACTGCAGCTCTTGTGGGCTGTTCCCGGTCTGCAGTGGTCAGTATCTATCAAAAGTGCTCCAAGAGGAAGGACCAGTGGAGAACCGGCCACAGGATCATGGGCGGCCAAGGCTCATTGATGCACGTGGGGAGCGAAGGCTGGCCCGTGGGGACAGATGAATACATACTATAGTATTTTTTGTAAGCACACAATCAAATCTAATTTATATACCAGCTGAATGACCATATTTCACCTAATCTTAAAATATGCTTAATTTTCTTGAATTTTGCGTTAAATTGTAACCCTAGCCATGTTCTTGACTGGTGTGCCCTCTATAGAAATCGATGATCAAAATTCCAGCCAGTGCATTTGAATTAAAACAGGTCCTATTTTGATACGTGGCATAAGGTCAGCGGTCAGATAGCGGTGAACGTGCCTCACCCTTCAGTAACAGACACAGGTGTTCGTCGGCAGATCTCTGGACAGGTACGGCAGGAGCTTCTGACCGCTGGTACGTGACCCTTTGACCTTCCAGATCCCAGTAGGCCAGAACCGTGTTTGCGTTCGCAGGGGAAACAAACGTAACCAGCGCGGAGAACTCGGACACGTTTAGCCCTATTGCAGTGGCTCTCTCCGGCACGTCAAAAGACACCACAGCGCCCCCTGGCTTCACGGAGGACTGGGAGATTTTGGCAGTGGCGGCGGCCCGACGGCATTCAATGTGAGGGAAGTCTCTGTACCACGGTGAGCTGCGTCCTGGCCGGTCCGGACCTTTAGATCGGCTATACAGCAAAGACAGACGCGCCTCCCACGACCTGAAGACATACGACACACAAAATGTAGCCCAGAGTGAGAGTTTTGCATTATGGGGTAAACAACAAGGTCAGCGATCTTGATGGTTTACACATAGGGCTGGGCGATATCTAAAAAAATTATATCTCGATATTGTCCAAATTTTTACGATGTTTGATATATATCTCGATATGTTTGCAATTGCTTTTAAATAATAAAAAAAAATTGATTTTCTTTTGCCCCCAATAAAAACAACAGAAACGATTTAGATACCAATATAAATACACAATGTTTACGTTTACTGAACAGGTTGGGATGACCAAAATCATTTCATGATAAGAGTAATCTAATATTTTTTAAGTACTTTTATAATGAATTACAATATAGATTTTTCTTTGTTTTAAAAAATAATCGAAACATTCAAATTACAAACAATATGACAAACAAAGTGCTTTATTATGCAGCTATAGGTCTATTTAACAGTAGCAAGTCAAGAAATAAATTAAATAATCAAATAAATACTGCTTGGTCTTCACTCGGGTTAAGACCTGCACGGATCCAGTTTCCTCAGCTGTACACGTTCACTAAAGACATCCCACCTGTGTTTACCTGAACGCTCGCCAGGACGTGAATTTTTATATATTTTGACCATTCAAACCCAAACCCAATAATGCACTAAAGAACAGATCGTTTTTTGTCTGCAAGGCGAGTCCGGCTCGAGCACGTCCAGCGCCGCGCTTTTATTTCTCTCATGCGTGCTTGTTTCAGTTTCTTTCTCTGTCATGCATTGTGTGTATTTATACCATGGTCTGTTTTAATACTCGATTCTGATTGGCTGGAAAGTGTGCAGTAAAACCGTTTAATGCACAGGTAGTTCCAGTCAGTTTGATTAGTTCGAGATTAATCCGCCACTATAAACACTGGTAACCATAGTAACACAGTTACGCTTGCAAACAGAGTGACAGTGGCAGCTGGCAGTATCAGCCACAGGTATACATATCTATGGCAACATTAAGGGTGCGTCTCAATCAGCTCCCTAGTTCAGTTGTGAGGGCACTGATCAGGGAGTCGGCCCATTGACTTATGTCCTGATCAGTGCCCTGACTAGTGAACTAGGGAGCTGATTGAGACGCAGGGTGAGTGATATGAGACATGACGTGACACACAGAAGCCAATGGCACATGTCACTTTGCGCAGATATGTATACGTATACATATCTATAACTATGCGCGTATTGGCACATGCGGTCTTCATTGTCATGTCACTGACATTGACAAACACTGACACGACACCGAGTTGCAGAACATGTCGCCGCGTGTCGTGCGTTTTTTACATTCTATGACGGTCGACACCTACACTGACAGACTCGAGCACCTATATTATTATTTAATTTAATGCATTAAATGTAATGTGTCTATAGGTTGACGCTGGGTTTATTTCACACTAGGCTACATAATGATGATTCGTTCAAATAAAGATTGCCTTGTCACTGCAGTGTTGCCTGTCATTCATAAATAATGTTAATAAATCCATTAAATAATCATTAAGTTATGTTCGATATGCTTAAGCAACGAGGGGATCTTCAGACTGACATGAAGAAGAGATCGCGAACGCATCTCTCTCTTTCTCTCTCTCTCTCTCTGACTCTTTCTTTTAATAATGAATTTAAATAAATGTGGTCATTTGTTCATATGAAAACATTTCGATGGCTCTACTTTATTTAAAGCGACGGTGTGCTAGAACTAACGAGAAGTAAGAAACCAACCGTCATTTTAACCCGTCTCTTAAAAAAACATCAGTTACAGCTTTAACTTGTTTTTAACTTGGCAATAACCCTGGTATAAGCGGGATAATCCACGGCTAGCCATGCATTAAAGGATTATAATGCACGACCTAGAGGCAACCTCCGCTTTGCGTCGGGCGGTTCTTCGCCTCTACGCCGTGCATTAAAATCCTTTAATGCATGGCTAGCCGTGGATTATCCCTTACATATTTAACTCTTCTGCTTCCAGTGTTTAGTGAACGGTGGAACCGGACCTCTGCGCCATCTGCGTTATCTGGTAACGTTCTTTGGGAAAGTATGCTTGAATTTGAAATATTCAATATTCATGATATTTAAAAAATTTACATCGTCGTCAAAATTATTGCGATATTAACGCTAATATTCGATATTTCGCCCAGCCCTATTTACACAGTACCTGTCCGTTTGAAATGGTTTATCCAGTATGGTCAGGCTGTGGGCGGAGCTGGCCAGGCTGTCCTGATCCCATGATTCAGAGGGCCTGAGAAATGGCTGATTCGGGGCAGCGCGGCAACACAAGTGATCAGGATACATCCTGAATCCCATAAAAAAACAACAAGGAACAGATTGTACATTTACATATATTATTTCATTTATAGAGTACTGTATAATATTAATAGCAGTATTTAATATGCAATTATGTAATATGCAAGTTGAATTTATCTTTTAAATACTGTTATTAATATTATATATATATATATATATATATATATATATATATATATATATATATATATATATATATAGTATTTTCAGAGATATCAGATTTGAAACAAATCCATAAGGAATAAATCTGAAAAAATATATTGCAGTGTATTTAATGATATTACACAACAACAGAAAATATAATAATAATTATTATTTAAAGAAATAATTATTATAAGGCATACAGATTCAATGAAATGTAATTTGAGATATATATAAAATATAAACTGTATAATATTATATATAATAATAGTAATATAAATATTACTATTTTTATATATATATATATTAGATTTATAGTTTTTATAAAGCATATAGTACTGTAAAACATTTTGACCATTTTGACTACATGTGTATGTTTTATATATAAATTTAAATATAAATGTATTAACTCTATGTATATATTATTAATGTCATAATAATCAACCTAGATGGAACTTTTTTTTTTAATTCCACACAAAAGCAGAAGAACTTGTGCGCACTGGAAGTAGTGGTTGAGGTCGAGTGCGAGGGCCCGGTTCTGCCGGGTGAGGGCCACCGCTGTGCTGAGGTCCGGTGAGATCTGGAGCCGGCAGAAGGACGGGCCGCCTGGAGGAGAGTCTGGGGTCCTGCAGTACGAGAGGAAGTCCACCGAAGCCATGAGCGCTCCATCAGTGCTGTCAAACACGTCTGACACACAGAGTCAAAGCAACACAACGCTCTCAACAGCACAACTACTGCAACACTTAACCTCAACACGGCTTATTATGCCAAAAATAGACAGAATAAGTAGATTCTTAGAATTAAGAAATAGAAATACATAAATAAATAGAATTTAATCATTCTGATTATTATCAATGTTGAAAACAGTTTTTATATAATATAATATAATATAATATAATATATAATATAATATAATATAATATAATATAATATAATATAATATAATATAATATAATATAATATAATATAATATAATATTTTTGTTGAGAAAATATTATATTATAGTTTAAAAGTATGGAACACTTAATATTTTTATGAGTATAAATTATATAATAATTTAAAAGTCTGAAAGACTTTAAAACAATTTTATATATATATACATATATATATATATATATATATATATATATATATATATATATATATATATAAGTGTGTGTGTGTGTGTGTGTGTGTGTGTGTGTGTGTATTACATAATAAAAGTGAAATATTGAACAAATATTATATTAAATCTAAATGTTTGGAATACTTCATGTTTTATACATATTTACTGTATATTATTTTATCATTTAAAAGTTTGAAATAATATTAATAATAATAATAATAAAATAAAAATGTATATATATATATATATATATATATATATATATATATATATATATATATATATATATATATAAATATACACTGTTTATATATTTATATTCATTTTTTATATTATTTCAGACTTTTAAATTATAAAATAATATACAATAAATATTTATAAAAAATATGAAGTGTTCGAAACTTTTAAACTGTTTATATATATATAACATTATAAAAGTGTGAAATATTTAATATTAAAATATGTTTAAACTATTATAAATTAAATTTATTATTATAATTTAAAATGTATGTATATATATATATATATATATGTGTGTGTGTGTGTGTGTGTGTGTGTGTGTGTATGCATAAAAGTTTGGAATACTATTTTTTTAATAGTATATTATATTATTATATATTTAAATTTCGCTTCAAACTCAGATTTGCTGTTGCACAAGCCTCATTATCCTCATGCATGTACAATTATTGTAAAATATGTTCTAATGTCCATAAATACTAATGTGTGTGAGGGAAGGGCTGTAATGTCTCTCGGTGGATCTGCTGCTGTGGTGAAGGATACATGCGAGTCCAGAGCTGAGCAGGACGAACAGCGCCCCTCGACAGAGACGAAAATCCACACAGGTGTCCTCCGCGAGGAGCGGCGGGCCAAGCCGGAGACAGGAGTGTGTGTGTGGGTGAGAGGAGCGGCCCGTCCAGCGCAGCTGCACCAACACACAGGCGTTCGCCAGCAACACACACCGACCGTCAGAGAAGGACAGCGGCCGCAGCGACCGCAGCTCACACACATCTGCGGAGGGAAGCCCATCATTACACACACACTCTCCTGGGTCCATTCCTCATACTTCACTAACTTAGTCAGTCAGTCCGTTACTAGGCGATTTCCTAGGCAGATATTTTTATGGGACTATATTATGGGGAAGCACAGGCGATATCACGCAACACATTGCAATCGCTCAACAGCCGGAGGACGTGAGGATGAGAGCCGTGATATCTCTGCTTCCCCATAATATAGTCCCAAGTTAATCTCTGCTAGGAAATCACCTAGTCTTAAAGGGTGGGTTCACCCAAAAATGAAAGTTATTTCATTAATTACTCCCCCTCATGTCGTTGGACACCCGTAAGACCTTCGTTCATCTTCACACACAGATGAAGATATTAGTGTTGAAAGCTGAGAAAGGCTTCAGATAGGCCTCCATTGGCATTCAGTCCATTCCCACTCACAAGACCCATAAAGGCCCTAAACACATCGACACACAGCCCATCTCACTACAGCGGCTGGACAATCATTTTACCAAGCGACGAGAATAGTTATTGTGCGCACAAAAATCGAAATAACGACTTTATCCACCAAGTTATTGACGTGAACTCGACGCATGCGTGAGAATATGACGCAGCTCCGCAGTTCATGACCCGGAAGAGGAGGAGCCGCTATCACCTGAGTTCACGTCTGAGACCTGCACGGAAGACAATAACTCGGCGGATAAAGTCATTATTTAAATTTTTGTGCGCACAAAAACTATTCTCGTTGCTTCGTAAAATGATTGTCCAGCCGCTGTAGTGAGACGGGCTTTGTGTCGATGTGTTTAGTGCCTTTATGGGTCTTGTGAGTGGGAATGGACTGAATGCCAATGGAGGCCTATCTGAAGCCTTTCTCAGCTTTACACTAAAATATCTTCATCTGTGTGTGAAGATGAACGAAGGTCTGACGGGTGTCCAACGACATGAGGGGGAGTAATTAATGAAATAATTTTCATTTTTGGGTAAACTAACCCTTTAATCTGCATCGCTTTTTGAACTCGTTGTGAATACACAGGCCACAAGAAGCAATTAGGTGGGTGTTTTTTTTGTTTGGATCACTTTTACTCGGGACATGCTATCTGGCAACATAGGATTCCATTCATTATGCTAAGCTAAGCTAGCGATGACCCTGCCAAACTAAAACAACTGAGACAAAAATGCATTTGCCCACATATCTAAATGTAGGAAAGAAGTTGAATAAGCGCCATTTCTAAAAACGGTGGAGTGTTCCTTTAAGCGAGGTATGAAGAACAGACCCCTGATGAGGGTTTGATGTGACGGGTGTTGTTCTCTCACCGGGGTGTTTGTCTTGAATGCAGCGCAGCAGCCAATCAGAAGGCGTCTCACACAGCACCTTTAGCTGATCATTTGGCTCCAGCTCATACAGCCTCAGATCACACCGAGAGTCCAGCAGGAGCAGCTTCGGCTTCACATCCCGGCCAACGGGATCCCACAGATCCTCCCACAGGACACTCAACAGCACAACAAAACTCAACTATACATACTGTACAAATGTTGCATTTATTATATATAACAGCACGATTATGACAAAAATCATAATTGTCGATTATTCCTCTGAAATTGTAATTGCGATGATAAATTACGATTATCACAATTTACATTGAATGATGTTTTAAATAGCTTTATAACGTCGTTTAAAGCGACTGCAAGCCATATCGATACATCACAAGAAACGAGCTGAAAACAGCCCATTGGTTTGGTCTCTTTAAATAAATCAAAAGTTAAAGATGTATGGTATTATGTTAAACTAAAACTAAAAATTAAACAATGGGGGAAAAAAACTTAAGATAACAAATACATATTAAATATGTTTGCATTAATATTACATCAAAATGTTAAATTAAAGCTACACTGTGTAACTTTTTTAGTTCATTTTTAGCTAAAAACACTTAGTTCTTTCAAAAATATATGTGCTCATTAATGTATATTTACTTCTTTCAAGTAATAAAGTATTCTCGTAAGTTTATAATATGCCATTGAAAATACATACGGGTGAGGGGTTCGACTGCCGGTCGCCATGTTGCCCCTCCATCTTGAAAGTACATTAGCCAGAGAGGGACATACCCATAAATTCAAGCTTTGCCTTTCGCGTTTTAACACTCGATGGCACCGTGTCGAATGTGAAGAGGGGGATTGCCATGTTAATCTTGGACTAAATCGGCCACCGTAGGAGTTAAAACGAAATCAGAATTGAGAGGAACAGAAACTATTATTCACTGGATGGTCATATACCTTTACACCGCTAGATGGGGGAAAATATCACACGAAAGGCGAAGCTTGAATTTACGGGTATGTCCCTCTTTGGCTAATGTACTTTCAAGATGGAGGGGCAACATGGCGACCGGCATTCGAACCCCTCACCCGTATGTGTTTACAATGGCATATTATAAACTTACGAGAATACTTTATTACTTGCAAGAAGTAAATATATATTAATGAGCACATATATTTTTGAAAGAACTAAGTGTTTTTAGCTAAGAGTAAACTAAAAAAGTTACACAGTGTAGCTTTAATGATATATAGCACTGTTATACTATATATAAGTGTGTGTGTGTGTGCGTGTGTGTGTGTGTGTGTGTGTATATGCATGTGCTTCTGTATGCATGTATGTATGTATATATATACAAATATATTGTACATGTGTTTTTATGTGTGTGTGTGTGTGCATGTATATATATTGTGTATGTGTGTGTGTGTGTGTGTGTGTGTGTGACTGTGTGTGTATATATATGCATGTGTTTCTGTATGTATGTATGTATATATATATACAAATATATTGTATGTGTGTGTGTGTGTGTGTGTGAAAACATGTATGTGTGTGTATGTTTGTATATAAGTGTGTGTATGCATGTATATATAGTGTGTGTGCGTGTGTGTGTATATATGCATGTGTTTCTGTATGTATGCATATACAAATATATTGTATGTGTGTGTGAATGTGTGTGTGTGTGAAAACATGTATGTGTGTGTATGTTTGTATATAAGTGTGTGTATGCATGTATATATAGTGTGTGTGTGCGTGTGTGTGTATATATGCATGTGTTTCTGTATGTATGCATATACAAATATATTGTATGTGTGTGTGTGTTTGTGTGTGTGTGCATGTTTATAATGTGTGTGTATGTATGTGTGTATATATACAAATTACACACACACACACACACACACACACACACACACACATATATATATATATATGTATATATATATATATATATATTGTATGCATGTGTGTGTGTATGTATATATAATGTGTGTGTGTGTGTGTGTGTGTGTGTGTGTGTGTGTGTGTGTGTGTATATATATATATATAAATATATTGTATGCGTGTGTGTGTGTATGTATGTATGTATATAAGTGTGTGTGTCAGCAGTTGTATTGCTTGATAGCAGATTACGTGATATAACAACAAAATAAATGAGAAAAAAACCCGAAATATGACAATTAACTGCAATATGACATGTTGATGTTCTGTGTGAAGAGCATTTGCAGTGAAAGGACTCACTCTGTGCAGGTGTGCTGTAGCGTGCGCGCGCATCTGCTGCTGTCAGAGATGTTGGTCACGCGCACCTCACCCGCTGCATTCACACAGCACAGCACCGACGGGCCTTTACTCAGCCGGACCCTCAGTGTGTCCTCAACACACACACACAACCCGCTGTCCCGCAGCAGGGCCACCTCCAGCACATCCGCCCGGCTCAACGCCTTCAGCATCGCGAACCCGACCCGAACTCAGCCTGTGTGTGTGTGTCAGACGACGAGGAGAAGATCAGATCAAGCCACACACACACAAATAAAGACATCCTTCATCAGGAAACACAAACCAAGAGTTAGTCCAGTTGGAGAAACTAAATCCTCAAAGGAAGAAACTAACGCGTTTGTTCTGAAGTCAAAATATGATGAGCCTCCATGATCCAAACAAACCACAGCTGATCGTCACATGTCCATCTCATCACGTGACCAACAGGAAAACCAATCAAACACAGCACACACTTCCTCCTCTGCCTAAGAAAACAGTTTTTGGTAAATCATAATGGCATGAAAAGTAAAAATATGACATACTAATTCATACTTATGAGATGAAAATCGAATTTATGACAAATTAATCGAAATCATGACGTACCAAGTGAAAATATGACTAGGTTATTGTTATTAAATTATTCCATACTAAATCGAAATTATGACACTTATTTATATTTATTAAATAAAAAACGAAATTATGACATACCAAGTCAAAATGATGACATACATGTCATTAGAACGCCATAATTTCATAATTATTACTTTTATTTAATATTAAGTATAATAATAACACGTTTATTAATGAATACGTTTTTTTACTTTCTCAAGTCAAAAATGTCAATAATAATAATAATAAATCTAAGTTAATATCAATTTAATGTCAAATACATTTTTTTCAGACCATTTTCTTTTTTTGGCAATAACAAAACTATATATATTTATTGAGTAGCTTATGTTTTGGGTGTTAATATAAAATAAAATACAGAATATTTATTATATGATATATGTAACCTTTTTTTGAGAATTATTTGGCATTATCCGTAAATTATATATAGGGTCTCTGCTCGGCTGTTGATCGCTCTGGTCTGCGTGAACGCGGAAGAGCAGAAGCGCGTGACCGCCTGCCGACCGTTGAAACAATGGAGATGGACCGGACCGGATCATGGAGGTCGTGTCCGGACTGCTGAACCGAGTCTGGCTTCTGACAGGACTTTCTGACCTGACGAATGACAAGAGGAGCAAAAAGATGGAGGAAAAGGCGTTGGAGGTGTATGGTGAGTAACGATGACCTTAACTAATACCCACTGCTGCGTTTCATGCTACATTTTATATGTATATAAACGTTATATCTCCATGGAACAGAATCCTTACCATATTCATATAACACATACCTGTTACTTCAAATAATACCATAATAAATATCCACAATAAACAAATAAATAAAAACGATGTATAACCATGGTGCAGTGATTGTATCAGCGGGTATACCATGAAATTGTATTTGTGTAACGTTAACTTACCATGGTAAACATGATCATAATAGTCATATACCATATTTCCCAGGTACTTCAAATAATGCCATCATATTACTATACTGCATGTCCAAAATAATAATACCATTATTAGATGCCATATGATTACCTTATTACCATTGTAAAGTAGGGTGACCATATTTTGATTACTGAAAATGACGGCCTGGCAATGAGATACTCAAATGATACTCGAGGTTTACTCAAAGATTGCTTATTAATTTCAATACAGTTAGAGCATGCCCCCTCTGTATGGATAGAAAATTGTTAAATTAGGGCCAGGACTTTATTATGGAAAACAGGACGATTTGGGCAGCCTATATTACGGTAAAGTACCAAAGTTATATGTAACGTGTTTTTCTGTTGTTGATGAAAACCAAGGTAAACGTTAGATTTAGTCAGTTATTTTCCTTGTTTGAGTGATGTTGGTTGTTATTTTCCCAGATGTGATTAGGACGATTCGTGACCCGGAGAAGCCCAACACGCTGGAGGAGCTGGACGTGGTGACGGAGAAGTGTGTGGAGGTGCAGGAGCTCGGGGACGACGAGTTTCTGATCATCATCAAGTTCTCTCCCACCGTACCGCACTGCTCTCTGGCCACTCTGATAGGTGTGTGTGTGTGTGTGTGTGTGTATGTTTGTATGTGAGTGAGTGATTGTGTGTGAGAGAGATAGATAGTGAGTGTGCGTGTATGTGAGAGAGAGTGAGTGTAAATGTGTGTGAGAGTGAATGTGAGTGAGTGTGAGTGAGTGTGTGTATGAGAGAGATAGATAGATAAAGAGAGAGCGTGTGTGTGTGTGTGAGAGAGAGTGTGTGTAAGAGAGATAGAGATTGTGTGTATGAGAGAGAGCGTGTGTGTGTGTGAGAGAGAGAGAGAGAGAGAGAGAGAGAGAGCGTGCGTGCGTGCGTGCGTGCGTGTATATGAGCGTGTGTGTGTGAGTAAAAGAGTGTTTGTGTGTTTGAAATGATAACACCAAACAGTCACATGACCTCAAACGTTCATCACTGCACCTCAAAGATAGGACTGCAGACAATGCCAATCTTTAGTTCACTTTACAGCATCAGGAAACATGATCAAAACCACTAGACCTGTCACAGTTATTAATTAATCGTAAATTCATAATCTCAACAGGCTTAAAAACTACACAAGATCAAAGAAGACAGTACAGGGCCTGATCAATATAATTACACACACACACACACACACACCCATGAGATCAAAAGACAAGTATATATATTATGCAATGCGACTGCAGTCACTTTATTATCTGTTATATTTATAAAGGCATCCTCTCTGCCAGCATCTTTAACCCTATCATTACAATCATAACCCAAACACATTCACTCTCTCAGCCCCTCAGATAAAGGGAACTGATACTATTAAAAACAAGACACTGAAACCGGCAGTAGGTGGCAGCAAATCATCAGCTACGTTTACATGGAGATACACTTCCCTTTAGATCATGGAATGAAATCCTTCTAATTGATGAATCTGAACGCAGTGTTACATGAACGCCACTAAAGCGATCGGGTTGATTATATGTTACAAGCTTTAAACCAGAATTGATGTTTTGATATGAAGAGACCGTTTCCTGCTGTTTGCGCGCACTAACCAGTCTCCTACGATTGCTTCTTTTCTTTGTTTTAAAAAGATTAATAATTAATATTTATGGGGTAAGGAGGAGCGCATGAAGATTTGTGCTGTGCTGCCATTGATCAAGAAGTAAAAAATGTCTGTGGATGAGAGTCTGACGCAAGGACTGATGGGACTAAGTGTTGACACGTCCTCTTAATCGAATTAGTAAAAGTTCAAACCACTTCTTACAATCCGAATGAGATTTTAATCAGATTTGGCCAATTCACCCGTCGCCATGAGTTTGTTTGACAGGCGATCTGACCAATCACGTCGATAAATCTGCCGTTCTGTCCGATAAAGCAGTCAGGAGAGTTCGTAGATTAATCTATGTAAACGCAACTAGTGTCTAAACTATTTAGCTGTTGAGAACGAACTGTTTATGATTCAAACGAGCAAATCATTGAGTCATTGAATCATAAACAGTTCATTCTCAATGGCTGATTCTTAAAGGGTCAAAGCAAGTTGTTTATTGAACTTTATAAAATCAATATCACATTTGTAATCATGCCACATTTGTGCCCCATATCTTGAATCCTCTTAAGGCGGGCGTACACGATGCGATTTTTTGCTGTCGTACGAACTCGCAGACAATTTTTTTTTTTCGGGAGAAATCGCGTGGACATCGTGGATGCTCGTATGGTCGCGGCTCGCGCCGTGTGAGAGGAAATACGAGACGAGCCGAGCACGTTAAGAGCACCTCCCGACCTTACGATCATTTTTAAACATGTTTAAAAAGTTCGGGGAGTCGGCCCGATTTTTACCAGCATATGGCTGTCCCGAGTGCCCCCTATTGCCAAATCATGCATTGATCATAATAATCACTCTATATGATTATTATTGGCTCAGTGGCTGCCACATACTGCGTTCACACACACACACACACACACACTTTCTCTCTCTCACGTGCACTCTTCTCTCTCCCTCTGGTTGTTTCGGTTAAAAGGAATGGCTGTTCTCTGCTTTTCAACAAATTATTCTCACACCATTTTTCTTTATTTTTTTGTATCTAAAGCTATAGCAGCAACATTGAAAGCTCTGGTGTCTGTGTTACATGAAAACTCGTGTGATCGAGGCCGGCTCGCGGTGCAAACAGTCGTGCTGTGTACCAGCTGATTTGATGCGATGATCAAATTAAATGACTCGTAGCGTCTATAATATCTCACGACCTTCGAGTGTCCGAATTCGCACAGTGTACGCCCGCCTTTAGTGAGACCCATTTCAAAAATCAGGTGAACCAAGGCAAAACCCACTGCTGTATTATACACCGATCAGGCGTAACATTTTGACGGGTGAAGTGAATAACACTGATGATCTCTTCATCACGGCTCCTGTTAGTGGGTGGGATATATTAGGCAGCAAGTGAACATTTAGTCCTCAGTGTTGATGTGTGTGAAGCAGGAGAAATGGGCAAGCGTAAGGATTTGAGCGAGTTTGGCCAGATTGTGACGGCTAGACGACTGGGTCAGAGCATCTCCAAAACTGCAGCTCTTGTGGGCTGTTCCCGGTCTGCAGTGGTCAGTATCTATCAAAAGTGCTCCAAGAGGACCAGTGGAGAACCGGCCACAGGGTCATGGGCGGCCAAGGCTCATGACCAGAAATATAGTGTTAACAAACATCCCGACACTGTCCACGCTGCTGAGAACAAAGGTTAGATGAATGTGTATGAACATACAAAAACACACTATGAATGAAAAAGACCAAACGCACTCAAATCCTTACGCTTGCCCATTTCTCCTGCTTCACACACATCAACTTTGAGGACAAAATGTTCACTTGCTGCCTAATATATCCCACCCACTAACAGGAGCCGTGATGAAGAGATCATCAGTGTTATTCACTTCACCCGTCATAATGTTATGCTTGTTATATTTGCTGAAAGTCTGCATTTTGCTAATCAACTACAGTGTGTTTATTGTAAATTATCCCATGCACAAATAAATAAATATGCAAAATTATTACCCTAACACAAATTGAGTAGGAGGCTTCGGTAATTCACAGCTCAATGTTGCACAAACTTGTTTCTTTTTTTGCCGACGAATCTGCTGCAAAATGCCATAAAACGGATTTTATAGATTGTGATCTTAGTAAAACTGTTTTATAACATCTTGAGCTCAGTTGCAGTGGTTTCTCGGTCGATATGTGCTGAGTTTAATTAACCCCGTTGGTCAAAGATCCCCTCATTATCCGAGCTTCACGAGTCCCGCTCCGCACAGGAAGGCTTTGATGAGCTCCAGCCGCTGAATTACAATGAACGGCTAATTAAACTCACTTTGGCACCTGTTATTTTTCCTCAGGTCTGTGCTTACAAGTCAAACTTCAGCGCTGCCTGCCGTTCAAACACAAGGTACGTCCTCAGTGCTGTTCAGCTCGCCTGCTTCCGGAGAGACTTTGATTCCCTGTGGATGTTGTATTCTTAGGAGTCTGGAAATGGGAAATAATAGGAAGAGTAAACAATCTTCTCATGCTTTGTTGATGAAAGCCCTTCCCGTTTCTCTGTGATAGTTCCTGTCTGATGTCCTGGTCTTGTTTTGCTGTCCTCTGATCGCGTTTTCTCTTTTTCTCTGCTTTATTCCCTCCAGCTGGAGATTTACATAACAGAGGGAACGCACTCGACCGAGGAGGATAGTGAGTGTTCATCTCTGCTTTTTAAGTGCCGCTGGAATGGCGATCACACGACCCTCAGGCCCAAATATTCTCTTCCAGTACATGAACACAAGCTTAGATGTGCACTGTCCAATTCATTAACAAAGCTCTTAGAACATTATAATAACTAAATCATTTGATTGAATTCGAGATATATATTATTAAACAATTAATTTGTGTTTGACATGCGCCGAGCTCGCGCTAAAAGCCTCAAACACACGTGATTACTGGACTAAGAAGTCTTACAGCGCCAGGGCTCATTAAGCATGTTCTTGTTCTTGTCCTAGTAAAAAATTCGCTTGTTCGGAAAAAAG
This sequence comes from Pseudorasbora parva, assembly GCF_024679245.1. NCBI lineage: Eukaryota > Metazoa > Chordata > Actinopteri > Cypriniformes > Gobionidae > Pseudorasbora > Pseudorasbora parva. The sequence continues at coordinate 33,519,020 of NC_090196.1, read as the reverse complement.
TTTGATATATTTTTAATTTTGTGTGTTGTAACTAATTTATTCTGAAGCAATATTCTCACCAGTGTTCAATCAGCTTTGACATATTTAAATCTGCATATTTGTGAATTTTTATTTTTTTATTGAATCATTTCAAATTTGTGATATTTTTACCTTTTATAAAGGGCATTTCCCCCCTAATCTTATTAAATAAAGGCTCTGCTTCAGGTTTATTTTTATATTGTTAAATTTAATCAATACATTAAATTAAATTAAGACACTATAAGGGCTGTTAACAATAAAATTAATATTGCATTAAAACTGCATTAAATAATGTTTTGAGATTTGTAGTTTTGACTAGACAAATAACAAATGTTGGAAAGTTTGTTTAAACATGAAACTAAACCTCCAGTAGGTGGCAGCAGAGGGCCGTCTTAATGAGTGAGTCACTGAGTCGTTCATTCAAACGATTCATTCAAACACTGAATCGTTCAGTAACACACTTGTTGCTGTAAGACTCGTTACGGTTCTGCTGTGTGAACGATTTTTGCTGCTGAAATCGAAACAAAAGCACTCGATATTGCATCTAAAATGTAAGTGACTTTAAGTGAATGTTAATGTATTGTTTATGGAGCTGTCATATGAAATCAGCGTCACTTTCAGTCGTGATGGTATTCAGGAAACCAGCTTAAACGCTCTAGGGTTGTAATTTCTCCTCGAGAGGCTGCATGAATGTCAACAGCGCGACCTTATTATCGTCAGTTCATCATATATTATCCACCACTATCGATCGCCACTTACACTAAATTACTGCACAATCATTCTTGCATTTTGGTGATTCGCTAGCGTTAGCTATTTTTTTGTTTTAAAAACTTGTCCACTTGTCCCGGACAAGCGTTAATGTCGAGCCCTGCTGCGCTAATACTGTCAAACACACAGGTTAACATATATACACACAGTCGGTTATGTCTAAAGTGAAAGTAAAATTGGTGTGTCTGTATATGAGATGAGCAGGTCGTGAACACTCGTCCTTAAAGGGACAGTTCACCTCTAAAATTACATTAATAAAACAACAAAAGACCATAGGCTATATATATATATATAAAATACTTTAATAATTATATTGTCAATGTAAAAAATACAATTTAAATTATTTAAATTATTAATTGTGTATATACTGTGCATGTGTGTATAATTTAAATAAATTATTATTTAACTGAATATTTACCCAAAATTCACATAAAATGGTCTGAAAATGTTTATCATCCATTGACAAATCTCTGGGCATTTTGTGAAGCAGTGGAACTGTTGGATGAATTATTAATAACATTACATTTTATTTATAACGCACTTTTCATTCCGAAGAATCTCAAAGTGCAAAAATTACAGCTGTGTGTGATGATAAAGTTGATTTGGGCTGATCTGCGGGGCTAAGAAGGTTCCTGAGTATAAGTCAGGGAATAGTGATTGAAATGGATGATATGAACGTGTTTGAGAAAGAAATGAAGGAGAGGAGGTATAATTAAGATGGTACATGTATGTAGACTGTAAACTGAAGAATGTTTTCTTTTTTATTTCAGATCACTATTGTGGATCTGACCATTTAAAATTATTTTTTTAAATATTATCTTTAAAACGGTTATCCTTGTTTTAAAATTTTAATTCTTAAACATGGTATTCTTATTTCTCATGCATATGTTATCACTATTTTAAAGGGTTAGTTCACTCAAAAATGTCAATTCTGTCATTAATTCCTCATGATGGGCCGATTTCAAAACAAAGATTCGAACCGTTATGAATCAGTGAATCAATTCATGATTCGGATCGCTAAAGTCATGTGATTTCAGCAGTTTGACACGCGATCCGAATCATGAATCGATTCACTGATTCATAACGGTTTGAAATCGTTGTTTTGAAATCGGCCCATCACTATATAAGTCGTTATTTAGTTTTTTAGCGCACAAAACTCTTCTGGCCTCTTCATGAATGATTGTCGAGCCGCTGTAGTGAGATGGGCTTTGTAACGACGTCTTTAGTGCCTTTATGGGTCTTGAGAGAGGAAATGACATTGGTGTCAATGAAGGCCTTTCTGAGCCATCGGATTTCAACACTAATATCTTCATCTGTGTGTGAAGATGAACGGAGGACTGACGGCTGTCCACACAATTTACAGTTTCGGGTGAACTAACCCTTTAATCAATTTCTATGTAAAGCACTTTGAATTGCCATTAGGTATGAAATGAGCTATATATATATATAAATGACCCATCGTCTTCTCTCAGTTAACAAACAGATCAATGATAAGGAGCGCGTGGCGGCCGCCATGGAGAACCCCAACCTGCGGGAGATCGTGGAGCAGTGTGTTACAGAACCAGACGACTGAGCTCCACACACACACACACACACACACACACACACACACGCACAGGCTGAAAGGATAATGTCTGATGAAACCGCAGGACTTTAGCCAGATGAGAAGTTTCCTGGATGCCCTTCTGTCTGTCTGTTTGATTCACTGAAGAACATTATTCCTCAAGCTGAGACACAAAACACACACTTCCTGGGTAAACAAACAAAATGTTGCATCAAATCATAAAAGAACACCTTTAAAAGGATGATTCACGGAAATATGGACATCCATGCTGACATCTCCAGGAACATCTGACTTTGTGCAACACCAAAGATGTTCGGCAGGATGTTTCCATTATAAACCGCTCCAAAAGGCGCAAAAACACTGAGAAAGATGATTTATGAGTGATATAGTTGGGTCTTTCTGATGCTATAATCATGTTTTATGGCCCTTTTGGAGCGGATCATGATCCGTCCCTCTCTTTAGATGTTCTGCCGGATATCACAGGTTTCAGTCAAACGGGTTTAAAACGACGCGGGGCAGATTTTTTTGTACCGGCGGGTACATTTAGATCCTGCAGATTAAATGCCAGGTGAACTATTTTATAAAGTTTTTTGTGTGATAGACAATGATGAGTTTGTAAATAATTTGATTTTATAAGGGAAAAGTCTATATTTGTGCAACTAAAGATATTATGAATAAAACCCTTCACGGAGAAGCATGTTTTAAATTGTCATGCATATGCATATGAAAATATTAATCAGAGAGTTTTATATTTGTTTTATAGGCCTGGAGAACATAATAAAATCATTGCAAGTTGAATTGAGTTTTTTTTTTGTGAGTCACATCTCTATAAATTATATATATATATATATATATATATTTTTTTTTTACAAATGTCACAACGGACTGGGAAAAAAATATGAGTCAAAAGATGTGGTAACTGATTAAATTAATTTCATACTAAATTTATAAATGCATTTTAATTTACAAAAAGTAAAATATTTAAATAATCATACTAAATTAATGTACTTTAAAGAATGTACATTTTAAATATTAATAATTTGTCATATTAAATATTTAAATTGAAAAAGTTGATGATCTAATTCATACTAAATAATAAATGTATATTTCAATTAAAACATGTACATTTGATTAATTATTATACAATTATCTTTAATAAAAATAATAATTATTTGATAATGATGTTACCCAGATTGTCCTGCTCTTTACAGCGCTGAAAAAAATTAAGAGACCACTTGGTTACTAATAATACAAATACTATAGTATGAGCCGTATGTTTGTCCAGTCGTCTGTTGTAATGACAGAAGATGCCAAATGGTGGCGCAACACACCGCCTTCATTTACACCACAGTTTACTGTACATAACAGGCTAAAACACCTTTTACATTTCACTTTAGCAGACGGGTCACAGCAGATCATAAAATATTAAATATTAGTTAAATAACTCTCGACAGCTGACTGACAACTGAAGTCAAGCATCTAGTGTTGATCAGGCTTCAGCTTTCAGACATTCAAGGCATCACCTTCTACAGTCACGTGTGTGTGTGTGTGTGTGGGCTTGTTTTTGTGACATATGAGGACACAAATGTGTATAATGCCATGGGTATGACACAGGTATTACAGGAGAGGGTGAAATATGAGGACATTACCCATGACCCCACTTTACAAAAGGCTTATAAATCACACAGGAGGAGTTTTAATGAGAAAGTAAAAATGCAGAATGTTTCCTGTGATGGGTAGGTTTAGGGGCTGTGTGTGTGTGTGTGTGTGTGTGTGTGTGTGTGTGTGTGTGTGTGTGTGTGTGTGTGTGTGTGTGTGTGTGTGTGTGTGTGTGTGTGTGTGTGTGTGTGTGTGTGTGTGTGTGTGTGTGTGTGTGTGTGTGTGTGTGTGTGTGTGTGTGTGTGTGTGTGTGTGTGTGTGTGTGTGTGTGTGTGTGTGTGTGTGTGTGTGTGGGTAGGTTTAGGGGCAGTGTAAGGAGATAGAAAATACGGTTTGTACAGTATAAAAAATGCTGGGTTGTTTTAACCCCACTGTTGGGTCAAATATGGACTAACCCAGCGGTTGGGTTGTTTTAACCCTGCGGTTGGGTAAATTTTTATTTGCTTAAGACAACCCAGTTGCTGGGTTAGTCCATATTTGACACAACATTGGGTTGTTTTTTACCCAGAATTTTTTAGAGTGCAGTATAAAAACCATTACGCCAATGGAATGTCAAATATGTCAAAAAAGCAAACGTGTGTGTGTGTGTGTGTAAAAATAATACATACACTGTAAAAAAAAATAATGTCTCCAATTGAACATTTTCTAGTGACTGATCACATCTACATTTTTCAATTGGCCGAATTGAATGTCGGTGAATTGATGCAATTTAATTCACACATTCAATTCGGCCAGATGAAAAATGTAGATGTGATCAGTCACTAGAAAATGTTCAATTGGAGACATTATTATTTATTTTTTTACAGTTCAGGGAGCATGCAGATATGGAGCCGGTGATGTTTTGTTTATCCTTAATGTGTTGAGTATTATAAATGGAAGGAGCTGTAGAAGTGTGTGAGCCGTGAACTGTAGACCTGTCACCTTGTCAGTGACTCTTCCCAGAGTATTTGGATCTTGTTTTCTTGTGCAATGTCTATCAGATCCAAAATAAAAGTATTAAAATGTGTGTAAATAACTCTCAGAAAGCAGTGATTAAGACACTCCCGGCACAATCTGTCCTCGCAGGCCTATTGATTTAAAAGCCTCTTGCTAAACGGCGTTAATCGGTTAACGGTGCGAATGCTGATTTGGTTTATTGATCGTCATCTGTTACGATGGATTGTGCTAGTAGGTTCTCATTTACAAAAGCCTTTGGCGTTTACCGAAAGATCAGCAATAATGTGCTGCTCTCCGCCCCCTTTCAGAACAGGACGAATGCCAACAACAACCGGAGCAAGAGGTCTCACAGATGAGATGATCAATGAATGTTTATTATTATCCCATATTCTCTATGTAGCCCCGCCTTCTGAAAAGCACACTTTGCTCTGATTGGTCAGCTGGAGTGGTGTGTTGTGATTGGTCAAGCGCTTCCAGCGTATTTGTGAAATGTCCCGCCCCTTACCATAACCGCCAGTTTCACTAACTAACTCAATCAGGCCCCGCCCCTTTTATTTAAATTAGGAATATTGTGACGTGTTCCCGGGAAGAAAACTCAACACTATAATGGAGGCGTTTCCTTTATGATCACTGAAACACAACGTCTGAAAAGGATCTTGAAACACTATGTACTTTTACAACACATCTCTCTGGAACGCTTGCTTGTGATTGGTCAATACCGTCATTATGCAAATGCATTCTGCACTACTTTCATGTGTCTGATAAGCCTTGGTTTCCAGTTTGGAGTCGCTGTGCATAATTTGTGAAGCGTTTTTGACAATGCTCTTATTCCCCATCCCAGGTAATCAGCCTCTTTTCCTCAAGGAAGAACCTTCGGCTGGAAAAATGGAGACACTTTATCTCTTAAGACACACTGTGAATGACAAATGAAGCCACATTTCTGCACAGAGCTCGTGGATTTGAGCCCTAAAGCCCTGAAGAGAATCAATCAGCATCCGAGCCTTGGCAGTCGTGCTTTTCAGTTTATGAGTATTAAAGAGGAACTATTACGCCTTTTCTCCATCTTTCTTCAGTGTGTAATGTTGCTGTTCTTCTCTATATCAGAGTCAGTGTTTCTGAACTCCTGAATCGCCTCCATTATAGTCTTGAGTTTCCTCCGTCACAGTTTTCTTCATTTAAATAATCCACAGAGACAGACCATATGTAGGCCACGCCCATGTCGGGGGCACAATCCAACGCTCTCCATTGACTTTGTATTGCGTAAGGCGCCTTCTTGTAATTTCAGACTTATTACATAAAACAGAACAATGTCTAAACGCTGATATGTGACAAGGTGTGCAGCAAACAACTAATAAACACATAACTATGTTTTTATAAGCTGTCGATCCCAAAAAATGAGCGTTTAAGGAGACAAAAGTGGGCACGGGCAATAAGACGTGAAGCTTCAGCAGAAGAACGGGTCAATTTTGGGATCCTGACACTCAGTATGTCTACGTGTGCAGTAAACATGTTGTCAAATATCCAAATGTCAGTTTTATATATTATATTTCCTGTCTCTGATTACTTTCCCCTCCAGTGGGCGTAGTTCTCAGATGTATGCACTTTTGTGTCCTTAAAGGGATACTCCACCGCTTTTTCATATTAAACTATGTTATTCCCTTAACTAAGACGAGTTGACACACACCTCTCTCGTCTCAGTGTGTGCTCTTAATCTCTCTGACGCGCGGTGACGATCTGATAGCATTTAGCTTAGCCCACTAAGCCCAGTTCATTCACTATGGTACCAAACAGAGATCAAGTTAGAAGTACCAAACACCTCCACGTTTTCTCTATTTAAATACAGTTACACGAGTAGTTGAGCGATCAAGTATGATGACAAAATAAAACGTGGCGCGTTTCTAATCGGATTAAAAAGGAGAACTATAATGTATGGCGGAATAGCACTTCTGAGAGTACTTCGGCTCGGCGCAGTAAAAAGTCCCGGCCGAAACATCTTCCCTCACATCTCCCCCTCACTCGCTCATTTCTGTCAATAGGGAGATGTGAGGGAAGATGTTTCGGCCGGGACTTTTTACTGCGCCGAGCCGAAGTACTCTCAGAAGTGCTATTCCGCCATACATTATAGTTCTCCTTTTTAATCCGATTAGAAACGCGCCACGTTTTATTTTGTCATCATACTTGATCGTTCAACTACTTGTGTAACTGTATTTAAATAGGGAGACACGTGGAGGTGTTTGGTACTTCTAACTTGATCTCTGTTTGGTTCCATAGTGAATGAACTGGGCTTAGTGGGCTAAGCTAAATGCTATCAGATCGTCACCGCGCGTCAGAGAGATTAAGTGCACGCACTGAGACGAGAGAGGTGTGTGTCAACTCGTTTAAGTTAAGGGAATAACATAGTTTAATATGAAAAAGCAGTGAAGTATCCCTTTAAACGCTGTTTTTTTGGGTCAACAGCTTATAAACACTTCTGGGTTTTTGGTTGTTTCCTAGCTTGTTTTCTGCACACCTTGTCACATATCAGCTTTCAGACATTGTTCGTTTTTTTTGTTATAAGTCAGAAATCACAAGGGAGCTGCCTCACGCAATACAAAGTCAATGGAGACGGCTGGTTTGTTTTCTCCCCTGGTGGGCATGGCTTTCAGATTATGACGCGTGTCACTCTGTCTCTATCCGGTTGTTAAGGCTGACGTCACGCGGCAGCGCTTCCGGTCCAAACGCTCTATCTTATTGGGCATTTCAGAAGGTGTTTCTCAATGTCAAGGATGCTTCCTTGGAAGGACTGATCCTTCCAAGTCACTTCCTTCAGAGGCGAGGCTCCTCATTAGCATTCGGAGAACACGTAAATGGAACAGGCTAGCAAGCGCACGTCATTGCGTCATTACGTCAGTGAAAAGGTCCGTTGGCCATCAATAACATTATTTGTATATTTTTTATATCAATACAGTAGTAATTTGAACCGGCATTTAAACGTTAAACTTTACTTATATTTACTACGGTTATAACAAATGTTTGGTAACGTAAATAAAAGCTTTGCGGCAAGCAGCGAGGTGAGGGACCGTGAGAGCGGGCCGGTGGAGTGATAATGAGCGGCAGCTGATCGCCACACTGGTCTCGGCTCACGGCAGTGACGGGAGTATAAATGGAGGAGCGTGGAAGACGAGAGAGGACCAGGCCTGGAGCTTATGTTATGGTTTGTTTATGTTTTATTATGTGTGTGCGGGCAGTCGCCCGTGAGGGCATTCCCGCGTTACTTTCGTTTTGTTTATTATTTATTATAAAGTTGTTGAACGTTCGCCGGTTCCCGCCTCCTTCCTTCCCATCTACAAACCCATCCGATACAAGCATATTTGCCCCGTTCACGCTCCGACTCCACCAACGTCTGAAGATAGCAAAGCTGCGCGCATAGGATTGTGGGTGATTTGAGAACGCGAAGAGCGCGAAGGCTACTCATATGCATCCTTTCCTGTATATGACATATTTTTTGAACGAAGGACTTAGTCCTTGGTTGAAAATCCTGAGGATCCTCGACATTGGAACAGTCCTTCGTCGGATGTCGATGACGTGGCATCCTTAGAATTCTGTCTTCCGAGGATCCTTCCTTGACATTGAGAAACGCCTAGAATGTCTGTAAACAATCGGCACCAGGATACTTCCGGGCGGCAGAACGCGAGCGGCTTCTACTGCAAACTGAAGAGATCAGCCGACTACTGTAAACGGTTGCATAGTTAAGAACATTGTTGTTGATTAAAGTTGAAACTATGATGAAAACGTGTTGTGTTTGGGGTTACGCCGTCAGATATACAGCAAAAGGTGTAGGATTTTATCGATTTCCTTCAGAAAAAAGTTAATATATCCAGCTAAACCTGTGGGTGAGGAGGCTAAAGCGAGTGGACGTCGTCAGAAGAGGCGCTACAGAGAAGTATTCTCAAAACGGTCCATCGACAAAATCATAGCAGAGCATAATTATCTTCAGCTGGGGAAATTCGAGACTAATATTAGTAAACTTTAGATCTCTTTTAAAGATCGAACTCATTGCCAGTCACTGCCTGAAGTAAAAGTAGGAAGAGACTGAACTTCTAGTGTCATGTAGGCTACTGATCGAATGTCAATGGAAGAAATAGGAAACGCAGAACATGGTTGTCGGCTGATGGATGATTGATGCGTGAACCACACTGGCTTCATCATCACCGCGAGTTTAGTTTGAGTGAACGCCTAACGTTAGCGGAGGAGCGCTAGTCTACAGCACGCTATCCTTTTGACCGTCAGAAGCTCACGTCTGTGCCATCGGATCCAACTCAGAGCAACAGAATACGATCATAGCCGTTTGAGTTAGATAACAGGGAAAAGTCCATCTACGATAGCCTAGCGTATTGTAAGTCAAACAGCAACAGTCAGTAAAATAACTACTCAATAGCAGGCTGAGGCTTATTTAAAAATGATGGTATTAGACTAGCGCTACATCTACTGGAGCAATGTTCATGTATTGCTATCTCCTGAATTAGTTAATCAGTCCCTCAATAATCATGTTAACTATGTCTGAATCCCAAGCAATTTACTAGACATAGGAATGCTTCGGCGTTTGCCACCTGGAAGATCGTTTATTTCTGTTGTGACGTCATGGTGAATTGTCGTATACCACAAGAAAAATTACAAACGGTGCTAATATACACACACAATGTGGTGTAATACTACAAAAAAGCTATAATCATAACCTTTTTCTCTATAGCAAAATTCCAGATGGCCAGACAGTGATTCGGCTTTTATAAATCGTTAAAATATTAATGTCTGTGACGCTGTGAGCACAGAGACTGTTGTGTAGACTGTAAGTATTTAAAATGTTAATCTTTTTTAAACGTTTGATGTTTAATATGAATAAATAGGCGTAAACGGGCGTCGATGGCATTCTCAAGTTAAACGAGTTGAGACTTGGATCCAGAAACGGCGTTCCTTACGTCATGACTTAACAAGCGGTTGCAGAATAAAGGGGCGTGGCCTGGTTGAGTGAGTTGTGGCGGTTATAGTAAGGGGCGGGGCATTTCACAAACACATTGGAAGCACTTGACCAATCACAACACACCGCTCTAGCTGGCCAATCAAAGCACAGTGTGCTTTTCAGAAGGCGGGGCTTCACAGAGACAGGAACTAAACAGAGCGTTACTGACAGACTGGGAAGAGAGGAGCCGCAACAATGGAGAATATGAGGAAAATAATCAACATTCAAGCAGGAAAACCTGGTCCAGTAGAGCGGAAAATGGTTTAAGATCTGGAATCACTTTGTTTTGTGTCATAAATGAGAATTGAAACCTTTATGTGCTTTAAAACTTTAAGTTGCAATAGAAAGACCACATGAATGTGCTTGATGAGCCAAAGCTGAGTTTATCAGTCTTCAGCGTCACATGATCCTTCACTAATCATTCTCATATGAGGATTTACTGCTCAAGAACGATTAGTGTTTTATAAGAGAATCAAGAAATAGGTCTGTAATAAATGTATTACTCATTGGTAATTAATGCATTAACTAGTATAACGTGACCTTATTGTAACGTGTAACTCATTTGCAAAGATGTGCATGGATAATCATTCACAATATGAGCAGTAACCTGAATTAAGACAGCAAACAGAGTCGGGTGTGAATGTTCACATGAATAATAATAACAGTACATAACTTCAGTCGCAGTGTGTGTTATTATGCAGACAGTGCTCTGTTCTCTAATCTACTCTCTCTGAAACGTCCCTCATTTTACAAGTTCATGAACCAAAGCAAAGACGACACGAGACGCCTGCGGGGAGAGACAAAACAAACACAATCAAACACAAAATCAGGCCCTTGTTTGCCTCAGACGGGTGTTTCGTTTCACATCGCGCTCATGTTATACCAGGACACACTTGTTTGCGGCGGATTTGTGTTTATGACTCTATAATGTGCATTAGAATATATATTAGAATCGTGTTCCCTATGGGTATTTCGAGTTGTTTTATTTACCGTGTCCGTGTCGTATACAGTCAGCATGGAAAAAATTCATTATACCATAATTCAGAAGATGTTATTGGGTTCAGAAGCGTCTGATGAGGATATTCACGGCTCATGCTCTCCGTCGCTCGTGACGCAGGTGTGGAGTACCTGAGGACAGAAGAAATGATTAACAAATAATCTCTTATTTCAAACCAGCGTGTGTCTGAGATTTATAGGCCAACACTGTCATGTATGGGAGCTGCATGTTAGAGATACAAAGTCAGAATTGAGATATATAAAGTCAGAATTGAGAGATATAAAGTCAGAATTGAGTGATATAAAGTCAGAATTGAGTGATATAAAGTCAGAATTGTGAGATATAAAGTCAGAATTGAGTGATATAAAGTCAGAATTGAGAGATATAAAGTCAGAATTGAGAGATATAAAGTCAGAATTGAGAAATATAAAGTCAGAATTGAGTGATATAAAGTCAGAATTGTGAGATATAAAGTCAGAATTGAGAGATATAAAGTCAGAATTGAGAGATATAAAGTCAGAATTGAGAGATATAAAGTCAGAATTGAGAGATATAAAGTCAGAATTGAGTGATATAAAGTCAGAATTGAGAGATATAAAGTCAGAATTGAGAGATATAAAGTCAGAATTGAGAGATATAAAGTCAGAATTGTGTGATATAAAGTCAGAATTGAGAGATATAAAGTCAGAATTATGAGATATAAAGTCAGAATTGAGTGATATAAAGTCAGAATTGAGTGATATAAAGTCAGAATTGAGAGGTATAAAGTCAGAATTGAGAGATATAAAGTCAGAATTGAGAGATATAAAGTCAGAATTGAGAGATATAGAATTGAGAGATATAAAGTCAGAATTGTGAGATATAAAGTCAGAATAGAGTGATATAAAGTCAGAATTGAGAGATATAAAGTCAGAATTGAGAGATATAAAGTCAGAATTGAGCGATATAAAGTCAGAATTGAGAGATATAAAGTCAGAATTGAGAGATATAAAGTCAGAATTGAGAGATATAAAGTCAGAATTGAGTGATATAAAGTCAGAATTGAGAGATATAAAGTCAGAATTGAGTGATATAAAGTCAGAATTGAGAGATATAAAGTCAGAATTGAGAGATATAAAGTCAGAATTGAGTGATATAAAGTCAGAATTGAGAGATATAAAGTCAGAATTGAGTGATATAAAGTCAGAATTGAGCGATATAAAGTCAGAATTGAGCGATATAAAGTCAGAATTGTGAGATATAAAGTCAGAATTGAGCGAAATAAAGTCAGAATTGAGAGATATAAAGTCAGAATTGAGTGATATAAAGTCAGAATTGAGAGATATAAAGTCAGAATTGAGAGATATAAAGTCAGAATTGAGTGATATAAAGTCAGAATTGAGAGATATAAAGTCAGAATTGAGCGATATAAAGTCATAATTGAGCGGTATAAAGTCAGAATTGTGTGATATAAAGTCAGAATTGAGAGATATAAAGTCAGAATTGAGAGATATAAAGTCAGAATTGAGTGATGTAAAGTCATAATTGAGAGGTATAAAGTCAGAATTGTGTGATATAAAGTCAGAATTGAGAGATATAAAGTCAGAATTGAGAGATATAAAGTCAGAATTATGAGATATAAAGTCAGAATTGAGTGATATAAAGTCAGAATTGAGAGATATAAAGTCAGAATTGAGTGATATAAAGTCAGAATTGAGTGATATAAAGTCAGAATTGAGTGATATAAAGTCAGAGTTGAGAGGTATAAAGTCAGAATTGAGAGATATAAAGTCAGAATTGAGAGATATAAAGTCAGAATTGAGAGATATAAAGTCAGAATTGAGAGGTATAAAGTCAGAATTGAGTGATATAAAGTCAGAATTGAGAGATATAAAGTCAGAATTGAGTGATATAAAGTCAGAATTGAGAGATATAAAGTCAGAATTGAGAGATATAAAGTCAGAATTGAGAGATATAAAGTCAGAATTGAGAGATATAAAGTCAGAATTGAGAGATATAAAGTCAGAATTGAGAGATATAAAGTCAGAATTGAGAGGTATAAAGTCAGAATTGAGTGATATAAAGTCAGAATTGAGAGATATAAAGTCAGAATTGAGTGATATAAAGTCAGAATTGAGAGGTATAAAGTCAGAATTGTGAGATATAAAGTCAGAATTGAGTGATATAAAGTCAGAATTGTGAGATATAAAGTCAGAATTGAGTGATATAAAGTCAGAATTGAGAGATATAAAGTCAGAATTGAGTGATATAAAGTCAGAATTGAGAGATATAAAGTCAGAATTGAAAGATATAAAGTCAGAATTGAGAGATATAAAGTCAGAATTGAGAGATATAAAGTCAGAATTGAGTGATATAAAGTCAGAATTGAGAGATATAAAGTCAGAATTGAGAGATATAAAGTCAGAATTGAGAGATATAAAGTCAGAATTGAGTGATATAAAGTCAGAATTGAGTGATATAAAGTCAGAATTGAGTGATATAAAGTCAGAATTGAGAGATATAAAGTCAGAATTGAGTGATATAAAGTCAGAATTGAGAGATATAACGTCAGAATTGAGTGATATAAAGTCAGAATTGAGAGATATAAAGTCAGAATTGAGTGATATAAAGTCAGAATTGAGTGATATAAAGTCAGAATTGAGAGATATAAAGTCAGAATTGAGTGATATAAAGTCAGAATTGAGAGATATAAAGTCAAAATTGAGAGATATAAAGTCAGAATTGAGATATAAAGTCAGAATTGAGATATAAAGTCAGAATTGAGAGATATAAAGTCAGAATTGAGAGATATAAAGTCAGAATTGAGTGATATAAAGTCAGAATTGAGTGATATAAAGTCAGAATTGAGAGATATAAAGTCAGAATTATGAGATATAAAGTCAGAATTGAGAGATATAAAGTCAGAATTATGAGATATAAAGTCAGAATTGAGTTATATAAAGTCAGAATTGAGAGGTATAAAGTCAGAATTGTGATATATAAAGTCAGAATTGAGAAATATAAAGTCAAAATTGAGAGATATAAAGTCAGAATTGAGAGATATAAAGTCAGAATTGAGAGATATAAAGTCAGAATTGAGAGATATAAAGTCAGAATTGAGAGATATAAAGTCAGAATTGAGAGGTATAAAGTCAGAATTGAGAGATATAAAGTCAAAATTGTGAGATATAAAGTCAGAATTGTGAGATATAATGTCAGAATTGTGAGATATAAAGTCAGAATTGTGAGATATAAAGTCAGAATTGAGTGATATAAAGTCAGAATTGAGAGATATAAAGTCAGAATTGAGAGATATAAAGTCAGAATTGAGTGATATAAAGTCAGAATTGAGAGATATAAAGTCAGAATTGAGTGATACAAAGTCAGAATTGAGAGATATAAAGTCAGAATTGAGAGATATAAAGTAAGAATTGAGAGATATAAAGTCAGAATTGAGTGATATAAAGTCAGAATTGAGAGATATAAAGTCAGAATTGAGAGATATAAAGTCAGAATTGAGTGATATAAAGTCAGAATTGAGAGATATAAAGTCAGAATTGAGAGATATAAAGTCAGAATTGAGAGATATAAAGTCAGAATTGAAAGATATAAAGTCAGAATTGAGTGATATAAAGTCAGAATTGAGTGATATAAAGTCAGAATTGTGAGATATAAAGTCAGAATTATGAGATATAAATTCAGAATTGAGAGATATAAAGTCAGAATTATGAGATATAAATTCAGAATTGAGTGATATAAAGTCAGAATTGAGAGATATAAAGTCAGAATTGAGAGATATAAAGTCAGAATTGAGTGATATAAAGTCAGAATTGTGAGATATAAAGTCAGAATTGAGAGATATAAAGTCAGAATTGAGAGATATAAAGTCAGAATTGAGAGATATAAAGTCAGAATTGAGAGATATAAAGTCAGAATTGTGAGATATAAAGTCAGAATTGAGAGATATAAAGTCAGAATTGAGTGATATAAAGTCAGAATTGAGTGATATAAAGTCAGAATTGTGAGATATAAAGTCAGAATTGAGAGATATAAAGTCAGAATTGAGAGATATAAAGTCAGAATTGAGAGATATAAAGTCAGAATTGAGTGATATAAAGTCAGAATTGAGAGATATAAAGTCAGAATTGAGATATAAAGTCAGAATTGAGAGATATAAAGTCAGAATTGAGAGATATAAAGTCAGAATTGAGAGATATAAAGTCAGAATTGAGTGATATAAAGTCAGAATTGAGTGATATAAAGTCAGAATTATGAGATATAAAGTCAGAATTGAGAGATATAAAGTCAGAATTGAGAGATATAAAGTCAGAATTGAGTGATATAAAGTCAGAATTGAGTGATATAAAGTCAGAATTGAGTGATATAAAGTCAGAATTGAGAGATATAAAGTCAGAATTGAGTGATATAAAGTCAGAATTATGAGATATAAAGTCAGAATTGAGAGATATAAAGTCAGAATTGAGAGATATAAAGTCAGAATTGAGAGATATAAAGTCAGAATTGAGAGATATAAAGTCAGAATTGAGAGATATAAAGTCAGAATTGAGTGATATAAAGTCAGAATTGTGAGATATAAAGTCAGAATTGAGTGATATAAAGTCAGAATTGAGTGATATAAAGTCAGAATTGAGAGATATAAAGTCAGAATTGAGTGATATAAAGTCAGAATTGAGATATATAAAGTCAGAATTATGAGATATAAAGTCAGAATTGAGAGATATAAAGTCAGAATAAAGAGATATAAAGTCAGAACTGAGTGATATAAAGTCAGAATTGAGTGATATAAAGTCAGAATTGAGTGATATAAAGTCAGAATTGAGTGATATAAAGTCAGAATTGAGATATATAAAGTCAGAATTGAGAGATATAAAGTCAGAATTGAGAGATATAAAGTCAGAATTGAGAGATATAAAGTCAGAATTGAGTGATATAAAGTCAGAATTGAGATATATAAAGTCAGAATTATGAGATATAAAGTCAGAATTGAGAGATATAAAGTCAGAATTGAGTGATATAAAGTCAGAATTAAGAGTTATAAAGTCAGAATTGAGAGATATAAAGTCAGAATTGAGAGATATAAAGTCAGAATTGAGAGATATAAAGTCAGAATTGAGTGATATAAAGTCAGAATTGAGATATATAAAGTCAGAATTATGAGATATAAAGTCAGAATTGAGTGATATAAAGTCAGAATTGAGTGATATAAAGTCAGAATTGAGAGATATAAAGTCAGAATTGAGTGATATAAAGTCAGAATTGAGTGATATAAAGTCAGAATTGAGAGATATAAAGTCAGAATTGAGTGATATAAAGTCAGAATTATGAGATATAAAGTCAGAATTGAGATATAAAGTCAGAATTGAGTGATATAAAGTCAGAATTGAGTGATATAAAGTCAGAATTGAGTGATATAAAGTCAGAATTGAGTGATATAAAGTCAGAATTATGAGATATAAAGTCAGAATTGAGAGATATAAAGTCAGAATTGAGTGATATAAAGTCAGAATTGAGTGATATAAAGTCAGAATTGAGTGATATAAAGTCAGAATTGAGTGATATAAAGTCAGAATTATGAGATATAAAGTCAGAATTGAGATATAAAGTCAGAATTGAGTGATATAAAGTCAGAATTGATTGATATAAAGTCAGAATTGAGTGATATAAAGTCAGAATTATGAGATATAAAGTCAGAATTGAGTGATATAAAGTCAGAATTGAGAGATATAAAGTCAGAATTGAGAGATATAAAGTCAGAATTGAGTGATGTAAAGTCAGAATTATGAGATATAAAGTCAGAATTGAGAGTTATAAAGTCAGAATTGAGTGATATAAAGTCAGAATTGAGAGAATTATTAATTATAAAGTCAGAAATATTAATTATAAAGTCAGAATTACGTGAGTTTTTTTATAATAACATCATTAATATCAGTCACTTTTGAACTGAATGCATCCTTTCATAATAAAAGTTAGCTATTGAATAAAAGACTCCTACCATTTTTGACGAATATCACAGGCTGCTCTAAGAGCAAACGTATGGATTTTGATAATACAGTGATAATAAAATGTATATTATCTAAGGGTCATTGCTGAAATTCTATTTTAAGTCTTCAGTTCTTATAATAAGGTCCTCTGAAGACGAGCTCAGTTCTGGGGAACGAGACTAAAAGGAACGAACGCGTTTCACTCCGAGGATTTGCATTGGATTTCCAGGGTTTTTCAGGAAGGCAAACAGAAAACAAACACCAAAGGAATCCGTTATGTCGGATCTCTCTCAGCACAGAGACAATATGATTTATTATGATGCTGCATATGGCCTTGTGCAGTATAATCTGCATAATTACAGACCTCAAACTTACAGTACTGCAATGCAGCAGGGTTCGTTTTTAACAAGTGAGAATCAACAATTAAACACCAAGTGTTGTGTAACAGATAGAGAGAGAGAGAGAGAGAGAGAGAGAGAGAGAGAGAGAGAGAGAGAGAGAGAGAGAGAGAGAGAGAGAGAGAGAGAGAGAGAGAGAGAGAGAGAGAGAGAGAGATTAGTTAGGACAAAAGACGTGCACTCATTTGCATTGAATGTGCACTTTGTGTACTTCAAATATAAGGCCACTAATGACTGTTTGTTAAAAACTGCACTACATAATGTCAAATTAAAGATTTAAAGTGCACTTTAAATGATTGTTTTAATAATCTTAATGTAATATAAAGTACTTGATTATCATTTTAATTGATTCAATATAGATAATTAATAAAAAAATGTATCCCAATGGCTGAGAAAGTTCATATTTTACCCCAAATTGGGTTTAAAAACCTAGCATTTGAATATATTTTAAATGTACTAAATTAATTTACGTGTATGTACAAATATATGACATTAAAATGATATTAAAGTATTTTTGTTTGCAAAAAGTGCTTGTCATTTTGGCACTACACTTTAACCTTATGTAAAAGACACTATATGAAATTACATGTAAATACATCCTTAAGCACTTTTAAATTCAACCAACTGCATTCAGTATACGTTTAAAGAATACATTTAATTTAATTGTACATAACATGCAATTAAAGGAGGACAGGCATTTACAGTAATTATTATAACTGTATATTATTTCTAGAATAAGGTGTTTTTTATTTTTAAATGTGATTACACTGTGAAAAATAATTGTTGGTTTAACTGAAAGTAGTTAATTATTTTTTTTTTTAATTTAATACAATGGAGACTAATTTATTCAACAGAAACTCAAAATATTATGTTATCTAAATCAAATTAATCATCTAAGTTAATTGATGTTGTGATAAATCATTTTTATTTTTTTTACAGGGCTTTTAGTTTCTTAAAGAGAACTTGTTATTTGCATACAGGACATTTATTTTTGATTAATCAATGGGGTCAGAATAATAATCTTATTTTTCCTTTGAATTAAGTTTATTAAGTTGTCTGAAAAAATGAAGAACAGCAGTGCTGTGAGGAAACATTAAAACTAGTCCGCTTTTACTTGTCTAAGTGTGTGTTTTAGCCTGAATAAGCTGCAATGTGAACTTTGTGCCAGTTAGACAAAATAAATTAAACAACACGTTGACGAGAAGCACATGGTTTCTGTTTTCACAGTTCACAGTTCACTGGGTTCACAGTTTTCTGAACCGTATATCAATACACTCGAAAAAATTCTGAGTAAAAAACATCCCAATGTTGGGTCAAATATGGACTAACCCAGCAGTTGGGTTGTTTTAACCTAGCGATTGGATCGTCTTAAGCAAATAATTAACCCAACCGCAGGATTAAAACAAGCCAATCGCTAGGTTAAAATAACCCATTTGTTGGGATAGTCCATATTTGACCCAACATTAACGTTAAACAACCCAGCATTTTTTAGAGTGTAAGCTGCTTCAAACCGATCCAAAGTGCATGAATGCCACTCGCTTAAAAATGTTGGGTTAAAAATAATATTTATAAATAATGACCCAATATGTGCAACCCAATGGTTGGGTTAAAAAAATAACCCAACATTTTTTACTGTGCAGGCTTGATTTTTTCATAGCTCTGATTCTTGGATGTGTGAAGCACATGTGTGCTATTTCCAGATGCACTGCCTCACATGTAATGTATAATGCAGAGCTTCGCAGTCATGCAGCTCGTGTTCAGCGGCAGATCGCTCTAATGACACACGCATGCACGCGTCTCCACAGGAAATTGCTCTTGGTGATTAGAACACAACCAGTCATTATGTCACATTAGGATTCATTCGCCTGTTGCATACGGTAAAATCTACACGTCATCACAGGCACAGAGGATACTAGTGGCATTTACGCCAAATAATCCCTCAAAAAACCTCACCCAAATGTCATCTGTGAAATTAACCTTCACAGGTTGCAGAGTGAGAGAAAAGCTACATTCATTAGACTGTTTTTATACTTCCCTAGTATATAGTAGGTGAAAAGCAGTATGTGACAAAATAATTCATGTCCAAATTTATAGTACTCATAAAAGAGTCTGTAAAAAGCACCTGGATAACCTACTACTTCTAAAGTGTGCATATGATGGACACTTTACTATCCCATGATGCCACGGGAGAGTCACATGACAATGAAAACATAGAATGAAAAATTGTAAATACCAGGGAAAATTCACAATTCTCTGTTGCAATTTCGATACTACAGCTAAAAATATTGGCATTAGTAAATATTGGCAATTAATATAAATTTTAAATATTATTAAAGACATGACAAGTTAACAGTTAAATTCTCAGTAAGAGCAAATGCATGGATCATATTAGGCTGCTGTCACTTTAAGAGCAAATGCATAGATCTAATATACTGATACACATTTTAGACTGCTGTCACTTTAAGATTGAATGCACGGATCTAATATACTGATACACACATTAGGCTACTGTCACTTTAAGAGTGAATGCACAGATCTAATATACTGATACACATATTAGACTACTTTCACTTTAAGAGTGAATTAATGGATCTAATATACTCATACACATATTAGGCTACTGTCACTTTAAGAGTGAATGAATGCACAGATCTAATATACTGATAAACATTTTAGGCTACTGTCACTTTAAGAGGGAATTAATGGATCTAATATACTGATACACATATTAGGCTACTGTCACTTTAAGAGTGAATGCACCGATCTAAAATACTGATACACATATTAGGCTACTGTCACTTTAAGAGCGAATGCACAGATTTAATATACTGATACACATATTAGGCTACTGTCACTTTAAGAGTGAATTAATGGATCTAATATACTGATACACATATTAGGCTACTGTCACTTTAAGAGAGAATGCACAGATTTAATATACTGATACACATATTAGGCTGCTGTCACTTTAAGAGTGAATGCACAGATTTAATATACTGATACACATATTAGGCTACTGTCACTTTAAGAGAGAATGCACAGATTTAATATACTGATACACATATTAGGCTACTGTCACTTTAAGAGAGAATGCACAGATTTAATATACTGATACACATATTAGGCTACTGTCACTTTAAGAGTGAATTAATGGATCTAATATACTGATACACATATTAGGCTACTGTCACTTTAAGAGAGAATGCACAGATTTAATATACTGATACACATATTAGGCTACTGTCACTTTAAGAGCGAATGCATGGATCTTATAGCCCAATATAATAAACACTAATACATGTGTTTACTTTCTCAACAGTTTTTGTATACTTAAGACATAACTGACTATGTTTACTACGATACTCGCTATTTTTTTTTAACATCATTTTTTTGTGAATTTGTCTGTTCAACTGCAAGAACATGAAATAGAGCTAAGTTTAGTATTCACACGGTTTTCTGGGCCATGCAAATAATAAAATGAGCTCTCTATTGCGTGGTCTTGTGCTTAAATATTTAAATTAAACTTTCAAATTTAATCAAATGTCCCGCTTGTTTACGTTCATGAATGCAGCCTATATCGTCTAAAAATTATTATATTGTCATTGTTTTGGAGCACATTTGCTTATAGATAGACTAATAAATTCATACTAAAAGCCAAAACAATTCAATTTGGATTTCAGGGGGACTTTAATAACGTGGTCTCGGCTTACTCATGGAACAAAAGGTTGTCAACGAACACGTTTGGTCATAGTTTTCGTTGTCCTTACATCAGACGCACTCTCGCACACTCATTAGGGAGCATCCCTCATGTTCAGCAGTAGCCTCAGGGGGTGTTCAAATCCCTTTAGACAGGTTTTATGTGTCAAATTTAGCTGTTTGACTAACAGGCCTGCAGCTGTTTGTTATGTTTGTGAAACAAATTGAATTTTAAGGATAAGTGTTCGTCTCCAGTAAATATTAATATTTTTGGTTAAGGCATATGTTTTTTTGTTGCTTTGACTATTTTCGGGCGTTCTTTGTCCTCAAACCAGTGGTTCGTGACCCAAAAAGGAAAATACTGCGGTAAAAGTGGCCAAAAGAGCAACATTTCTCCTTTGAATTTGACTGAGGATCTTTTTAAAGAGCGAAACTAACCATCGATCTCAGTGAGACGTCATTAGACTCAGATCTCTTATATTCTTAGTTTAGACCTTTTGAGTGATATTTTCGTGAAAAGCCTTCCAAAAATCGCACAGTGTGGAAAAAATACTGAAATGTAAATGTCAGAACATTGTTCTTTCATCTGTTTTCTTACCTGTGATGAAGTCTTGACAAGAGAAGTGACACTACTGACCTAAGACTTTATAAGCACTGAAACTGGACGGGAGTTGCTAATCAGTGACAGATCAGGTGACATCAGTGGGCGGGGCATGCTCATTATAGAGAGCATCTGATTGGACAAAGGTTTATTATTATTATTATTTTTTTTTTTTTATCTGATAGGACAATTATTTTTTATTATGATTATTTAATTTTTTTATCTGATTGGACAAAGGTTTTTTTTTATCTGATTGGACAAAGGTTTTTTATTATTATTATTATTTTTATCTGATTGGACAAAGGTTTTTTATTATTATATATATATATATATATATATTTTTTTTTTAATCTGATTTGACAAAGTTTTTTATTATTATAATTTTTTTATCTGATTGGACAAAGGTGTTTTTGCGCTTGAGTGAATGGTAATGTCATCATTAGGCGCATTTACACGCACATTCTTAAGCCGAATATGCCGATATTGAACATGGTCATGTAAACGCGGTAACCCGTTTTCTTTTATCGGAGTAAGCGCATAAACGGCGTAAGCATAAACCGGTCGACACAGGTCGTTTTTTGCCTCTTACCCTGATTTCGTGCGGCATGTAAACGCATTAACCTGCTTTCTGTCGGCTTATTGAAGAGCGGATGTGTGATAGGAGACAAAAACACAAACTTAGAGCAGATTTAAACGCTTACAGACAGAGCGAGCGTTTTTCATGAAATAAGGACATATATCACAAACGCAGACTCTTTTAGACCCAGAGCATTGTAAAGATGTGTTCTCATCTCAGTCAGCAGAAGCAGAAGAGCTTCAGTCTAAACGCTGAATAACTGATGAGGGATAATATGAGCCATAAATCTCCAGCTCACGCTTTATTAACATCACAACTGACGAAACATTCGGGATACTCCGAGTCATGGGCCAATTTCAAAACAAAGATTCGAACCGTTATGAGTCAGTGAATCGATTCATGATTCGGATCGCGTGTCAAACTGCTGAAGTCACGTGACTTTGGCGATCCGAATCTTGAATCGATTCACTGACTCATAACGGTTCAAAGCTTTGTTTTGAAATCGGCCCATCACTATATAAGTCGTTATTTAGTTTTTTAACGCACAAAAACTCTTCTGGCCTCTTCATAAATGATTGTAGAGCCGCTGTAGTGAGATGGGCTTTGTAACGACGTCTTTAGTGCCTTTATGGGTCTTGAGAGAGGAAATGACATTGGTGTCAATGAAGGCCTTTCTGAGCCATCGGATTTCAACACTAATATCTTCATCTGTGTGTGAAGATGAGCGGAGGTCTGACGGCTGTCCAACTTTTGTGTGATCTAACCCTTTAAAGTGAAGCTGGGCAAATGCTAATTAAATGCAGAACTGCATTCAGGCATAGGATCAAACAATTTTCAGAAAGTTTCAGAATAAAAGACCGGAGAGTGTCTGGATGTCCGTGGTTAAACACAGCAGGGAGGTATCGACCTCTTCCTGCTTCACTACTACATTTATGTCAGAGTGGGAAAAAGTGCAAATTACACAGCAGCGAGTCCACACAGCTCTTGTGCTCTTATTGGACATGATCCAGCAGGGGTTTACGAGATGAAATGCTGTATCGTTGCCCTTTGGACAGCTCATCTGGAGTTCGGTCCTTCCATTAAGTCAGGCTGACCGGAACGCGACACGCAAACGGATTCACTTCACTCTTCCCTTTCTGAGCTAAATCATCCCACAAACCTGTGCTGGTGCCAATATTTACAAAAACATTAGAAGAGGAGTACAAAAACTGACCTAGCCTGGATGGCAGCCAAACTCAGCCCCGCCAACAACATCTGAGCTCGGGCAGTTCGGTCTGGAATTGATCCATAGAGGAGTAATTATGCCTGAACAGAAACTGTCCAATGAGATCATCAGGGCGGGCTTTAGACAGTGACGGACATATGATCAACAGAAACTGACCAATGAGATCATCAGGGCGGGCTTTAGCCGATGACGGACATATGATCATCAGGGCGGGCTTTAGACAGTGACGGACAGATGATCAACAGAAACTGACCAATGAGATCATCAGGGCGGGCTTTAGACGATGATGGACAGACGATCAACAGAAACTGACCAATGAGATCATCAGGGCGGGCTTTAGCCGATGACGGACATATGATCAACAGAAACTGACCAATGACATCATCAAGGCGGGCTTTAGACAGTGACGGACAGATGATCAACAGAAACTGACCAATGAGATCATCAGGACGGGCTTTAGCCGATGACGGACAGATGATCAACAGAAACTGACCAATGAGATCATCAGGGCGGGCTTTAGACGATGACGGACAGATGATCAACAGAAACTGACCAATGAGATCATCAGGGCGGGCTTTAGCCGATGATGGACAGATGATCAACAGAAACTGACCAGTGAGATCATCAGGGCGGGCTTTAGCCGATGACGGACAGATGATCAACAGAAACTGACCAATGAGATCATCAGGGCGGGCTTTAGACGATGACGGACAGATGATCAACAGAAACTGACCAATGAGATCATCAGGGCGGGCTTTAGACGATGACGGACAGATGATCAACAGAAACTGACCAGTGAGATCAGGGATTTAGGGGTAGGGGCAATGTGTGTGTGTGTGTGTGTGTGTGTGTGTGTGTGTGTGTGTGTCTGTGTGTGATCGGATCCATAGACATACTGCCAGGTGTTTGGGATCAATTGATACACGGAAATTAGTGGTCTTCTTTTTAAAAATGTGGCTCCAGTATCGCTAGCAAAGCACCAAACTGAGCCACTGACACTTTTGGTCGGTCTGGATAATCCCGGTTGATAGGAGGGGAAACTCTCTTCTCTAAGCGATCGCAGGAGTGGATGAACAATATCTCCTCAGGACGAACAAATCATCCTCACTGGACGTCACTGTCTTGTTTTGCGTTTTTTACCCGTAACACATTCATTAATCCGCATCGGACTCAGAATTTTTCCGGACATCGGAATTTTTCGGATCACGAATACGAAAAAACATGCGAAAATATCGGACTCAGTGTGCAAAGACCTTAATACTAAATTATGGTTTTATTTATTTATTTGTTTATATAACATGTTTAAATATTATATAAGACTATTATATCTCTAATAGAAGACTAATGCAAAATTATTTATTTACTTAACAAGATTTAGATATTTTATAAGACTATTGGGCTGTAACTCTATTAGAAAAATAGACTAATAGACTCCAATAAATATTATTACATTTTTTCCCGCCCAGTCTCAATGGCAAAACGTGTTACTATCAGCCCGAATTCAACCCTATACAACTCATAATAACTAAAATATAGATGCAGGGTTGAGATGGATTCTTACGGGCTTTAGACCACCTGAGGAAACCTTTAGAAACCAGTTCACATAACATGAGCAATTCATGCCTAACCGCTAATGTTAGAGTTTGATGAATGACTTTGAAAGATTTCTCTAGATACACACTTCACCATCTTTCAGTTCATTTTTTGTTCAGAAAATTGGTCCAAAAGTCTCTTTTATGTTCTCCTTTGTGTGCGTTTAGTTACTTTCAGTCCCAATGCTTCATCCAAGGCTTTTCTTTGGACAATAGATGTCCTCGAGATGAAGGAGACGCCAAATGAGAGACGCAAAGGGTTCTAAGGGGACCAATGGAGGTAAAGGTCTCAGAAGGTTTCTCTCTTACGCACACAGAGACACACACAGAGACACACACAGAGACACACACCTGTTTGTTTTTGTGAAATATGGGGACTCTCCATAGGCGTAATGGTTTTTATACTGTACAAACCGTATTTTCTATCCCCTTACACTGACCCTAAACCTACCCATCGCACACACACACACGTGTATAAAATAGAAAACCATTATTTTAATAATATTTCACAATATTGTTGTTTTTGATCAAATAAATGCAGGCTTAATGAGCATAAGAGACTTCTTTCATAATGCTGCATAATTATCAAAAATGGTAGTATAATAAAGTCCTGTCACCACTTCACCAGTGGCACTTGTTGTGGAAAGTGAAATCTGAATCACGTTGTTTAAATGTTTTCTCCCGTTGCTTTTGGCTCACTATGGGCTTCTCCTCATTCTTCCCTCTTGACTTTATCAGACTTTATGTCTCCCCGTCCCCCCGACTGCCTCATAGTCAGCTAAAGATTGCTTCTGAGCGTCTCCTCCTGTCTATACGGTAATTTCTCAACTGTGCGACAGAGTCGCGTTGGTTATGACGCAATCGTTAGCCTATTTTTACAAAAACAGCTTCTGGGGGGCGATAGTGTAAGATACAAGGTAATGGAGCCTTTTATGCATTGTCGTGTTTCTTTAGAAATAAACAATGGACAAATGGAGTCTTTAAACGCCTCAGATGTAAAGTTATTCACTGTCAAAGTGACTCAAAAATGATCGGGAGTCAATGGGATGCTAACAGCAGGTGATGGCTTGGTTAGCAATGGCCGCCCCTATGGGGGGAACGCTTTCTGAGCGCTAGATTACCCGCTTGGGAAAACCAGCCAGTAAAACGCACGCAACCCAAAGCAACGCGTTATGACAACGCCTCAGACCGACTGATAAGAAAAAATAAACAGACATTTTCCGACTTTTGATCTGTTCGTTACTATTGTACACATTGACATGTTATTATAAGTTACATTAATTTTGTTTTATTGACTACAAATATTATCATTGATATTTGTCTGAGAGGGGCACTTTTGATTTATTTTGAAAAAGGGCAGGGGCTCGAGCACCCAAAGCTCCCGGTCTGCACGTGCCTGCATTTGTGTCCTGATATTTCACAAAAACAAGCACACACTCCCCTCACGCAAACACACACACATTCACACACATACACACTTATGGCTGCTACATTTCCTTACTTCTGCCTTAAATATTGAACAAACTTCTGCTGAGTTTAAAGTCTTAGTTAGGCTCGAGTCAGCAATGCAGAAAAATCCATTTCATTTACATTCATATTACACTAACAAGAAATTCCCCAAGTTACACTGTTAAAGTCACTGTGTAGGCCGAGGTCGACGGCTTTGTTTCGTTTTGTCCCCGGGATCCCTGCCTACACTCTTAGAGAAGGTATTTGTATAGGTTTTGAATTTAATATTACTGTATATTTCTGTGTAGTTTTAAATTCAGTGTTCATTTTCAATCTTTGTTTTGTATGCACACATTTTATGTATGTCTATGTAGCCTACATTTTTGTGTATTATGTGTGCTGTGCATTTTGAATTTAATGTGTACACATTTATGTATATTTACTCCCCAATATTTACTTTTACATTTAAAATATAAATTTTAAAGCACATGTATTGTTTCATATAAATAAAAAATCTGTATTTGAAAACAATGTGTATTTTATTTATTAAAATAATGGCATGAATAAAAATAAAAAGTTAACTCAACTGTCGGGTTACTATTAACCCAACAGTTTTTAACCCAATGCAATGGGTTAAAATAACCCAACGTTGGGAAGGGGCTATACCAACACACAGTTGGGTTACGTGTTGGGTTATTTTTAACCCAACATTTTAAAGTGAGTACTACTATATAGAACCTTAAAAGGTTCTATCAGCGCTACTTATGGTATTTGGAACCCTTAAAAGGTTCTATCAGCGCTGCGTATGGTATTTGGAACCCTTAAAAGGTTCTATCAGCGCTACGTATGGTATATGGAACCCCTAAAAGGTTCTATCAGCGCTACATATGGTATTTGGAATCCTTAAAAGGTTCTATCAGCGCTACGTATGGTATTTGGAACCCTTAAAAGGTTCTATCAGCGCTACTTATGGTATTTGGAACCCTTAAAAGGTTCTATCAGCGCTGCGAATGGTATTTGGAACCCTTAAAAGGTTCTATCAGCGCTACGTATGGTATATGGAACCCCTAGAAGGTTCTATCAGCGCTACGTATGGTATTTGGAACCCTTAAAAGGTTCTATCAGCGCTACGTATGGTATTTGGAACCCTTAAAAGGTTGTATCAGCACTGCGTATGGTATTTGGAACCCTTAAAAGGTTCTATCAGCGCTACGTATGGTATTTGGAACCCTTAAAAGGTTCTATCAGCGCTACGTATGGTATTTGGAACCCTTAAAAGGTTCTATCAGCGCTACGTATGGTATTTGGAACCCTTAAAAGGTTCTATCAGCGCTACGTATGGTATTTGGAACCCCTAAAAGGTTCTATCAGCGCTACGTATGGTATTTGGAACCCCTAAAAGGTTCTATCAGCGCTACGTATGGTATTTGGAACCCTTAAAAGGTTCTATCAGCGCTACGTATGGTATTTGGAACCCCTAAAAGGTTCTATCAGCGCTACGTATGGTATTTGGAATCCTTAAAAGGTTCTATCAGCGCTGCGTATGGTATTTGGAACCCTTAAAATGTTCTATCAGCGCTACGCATGGTATTTGGAACCCTTAAAAGGTTCTATCAGCGCTACGTATGGTATTTGGAACCCCTAAAAGGTTCTATCAGCGCTACGCATGGTATTTGGAACCCCTAAAAGGTTCTATCAGCGCTACGTATGGTATTTGGAACCCTTAAAAGGTTGTATCAGCGCTGCGTATGGTATTTGGAACCCTTAAAAGGTTCTATCAGCGCTACGTATGGTATTTGGAACCCTTAAAAGGTTCTATCAGCGCTACGTATGGTATTTGGAACCCTTAAAAGGTTCTATCAGCGCTACGTATGGTATTTGGAACCCTTAAAAGGTTCTATCAGCGCTACGTATGGTATTTGGAACCCCTAAAAGGTTCTATCAGCGCTACGTATGGTATTTGGAACCCCTAAAAGGTTCTATCAGCGCTACGTATGGTATTTGGAACCCTTAAAAGGTTCTATCAGCGCTACGTATGGTATTTGGAACCCCTAAAAGGTTCTATCAGCGCTACGTATGGTATTTGGAACCCTTAAAAGGTTCTATCAGCGCTACGTATGGTATTTGGAACCCTTAAAAGGTTCTATCAGCGCTACGTATGGTATTTGGAACCCCTAAAAGGTTCTATCAGCGCTACGTATGATATTTGGAGCCCCTAAAAGGTTTTATCAGCGCTACGTATGGTATTTGGAACCCCTAAAAGGTTCTATCAGCGCTACGTATGGTATTTGGAACCCCTAAAAGGTTCTATCAGCGCTACGTATGGTATTTGGAACCCCTAAAAGGTTCTATCAGCGCTACGTATGATATTTGGAGCCCCTTAAAGGTTCTATCAGCGCTACGTATGATATTTGGAGCCCCTAAAAGGTTCTATCAGCGCTACGTATGGTATTTGGAACCCCTAAAAGGTTCTATCAGCGCTACGTATGATATTTGGAACCCCTAAAAGGTTCTATCAGCGCTACGTATGGTATTTGGAACCCCTAAAAGGTTTTATCAGCGCTACGTATGGTATTTGGAACCCCTAAAAGGTTCTATCAGCGCTACGTATGATATTTGGAACCCCTAAAAGGTTCTATCAGCGCTACGTATGGTATTTGGAACCCCTAAAAGGTTCTATCAGCGCTACGTATGGTATTTGGAACCCCTAAAAGGTTTTATCAGCGCTACGTATGGTATTTGGAACCCTTAAAAGGTTCTATCAGCGCTACATATGGTATTTGGAACCCCTAAAAGGTTCTATATACACTCTAAAAAAATGCTGGGTTGTTTTAACCCAATGTTGGGTCAAATATGGACTAACCCAGCAATTGGGTTATTTTAACTCAGCGATTGGGTTGTTTTAATCCTGTGGTCGGGTTAAATATATGCTTAAAACAACCCAATCGCTGGGGTAAAACAACCCAACTGCTGGATTAGTCCAAATTTGACCCAACATTGGGTTGTTTTTTTACTCTGTATTTTTGTAGAACCTTTTTTAAGTGCAAAAAGGGTTCTTTCTTGTCATTATATAACCTTTTTAGCATAAAAGGTTCTTTGGAGTTGACTCCAAATGCTATTTAAAAAAAAAAATCTTTAAAAAAAAATCACTGGGAGTGTTTGAGGACAGTATCTTTTTAGGATAACCTTGTATGCTAAAAAAGGTTATATTATGACAAGAAAGAACCCTTTTGGCACTTAAGGGTTCTATATAAAACCTTTTAGGGGTTCCAGATATGTAGTGCCGATAGGACCTTTTTTTCTTAGAGTGTATATTCCTTCTGTTTAAGTGAGTTGCCTCACTATAGGGAGAATCCTTTAATTGAATGAAAAGTCAATGCAATTGAAATGCACAGGGAAGAGGCGAGCGCTGGAATGACTTGATCGTTTGTGAAGCGCAGTGTTTGCATGCTAAGAGAAAAGATACTGTCCTCAAACACTCCCAGAGCCTCTGCGGCAGAGACTGCGGACAAACACAAATCACAGAGAGCCTCAAGCTTTGACGACAGCTCTGCCTCTCATCGATCCAAACCCACATTACTGACAATGAAACACAAAAGGACAAACTCGGACCGTTTTGAAATGTTGCAATTGTGACCAGTGGCTGTGACAGGAAGAAAGCCCCAGAAAAGTAATCCACATGACTAGTGCATTATGTTTTCATTCAGAAGCGCTTCGGTATTCCAGTGCGAGTCAATTTAGAGCCGCTTCAGCTCTGAACGCAGTGTTTTATGTCTTTGTTGACACAGTCTATGTCGTGATGAACGTCTGAAGAGTGTTTGAGAACCTCGAGAAAACTTTTGAAAGTTTCTTATTCCCACCGAAACAGCATAACGAGAGCTTTGTATGCTATCTTTTTGTAGACCGCTCATTTTGACCTGGGAAACAACACAAGTAACAAGGTAAAAGTGATCACGTAGTACAAGGAGGAGCTCTTAGCAGACTTCTTACTTGTTGGAATCGCGTGATTACGGCAGTTATGGCGTGAATGCCTTCTAAGGCGAAGGTCCTTAAACTGAAATAGTGGAGGAAAAAAAGACAAACAATCTGTCCTTCAAACAGTCACAATGAAGAGCGGCTGCAAATGCCATCAAACAACTCTCTCATCCTCTTGTCCTCACACACACACACACTTTCGTGTGATGCAAACAAATGTTTTATGTTTCTGCTTTGTTGAAGAAGAATAGGCCGATGAAAGGCTGAAGCAGAGATGGAAGGTGAACAGGGTCGCCAAATCCTAACTCAGTAAGGGCCATGCCAAGGGCTGTGAATAAAATCAGGGACTGGACATATATTTAGGCTGCGTTCACACTTGTAGTTCTACCAGAAAGACTCGGGGAGAAATATATTAACAATAGTGCATTTATTAACAGCTCAGCAAGCTGATAGTGTACAGAGTCATTTTGGCGTAGGCCCCGTCCGAAGAGCATAATCCGAGGGTCTCGGATCTGCAATTCCTGCCTGAAGACGAGGGCAGGGGCGCAGCCGACCCCCCGGTAGGGTATGGACAGGGCCATCCTGGTGTTGGTGGGGAGGATGGGGGTAATCGTCACTTCAGTATCTGCGAACTCAAACGTGTAAGTACAGAGCCTTTATACCGTGAGCATGAGAATATCATTGGATTAGAGTGAAGGCATTAAGTGACGTAGTAATTGAGTCTTCCCAGCAGAACTTATGCTAGAGCTTTCATTTCGGTTAGTTTGGTTCGTTTGGTCCGGACCAAAAAACAAAAACAAAACATATAGTCCTGGTCCGCTTAGCATTCACACTGGCATTTTTAACAGCAAACCTAAAGTTACCGAACCAAAGGCTCAGGGAGACGCTCACAACCTGATTGGTCGGCTTATATGACGTAGGAGCTGCTTACCGAACATTCAGAACAACGCTGTGTGCTGATTAAACGCCATCATTTTATGCGTGTACATATGGCATTATTATTACCAGCTGAGAACTCATGAAGAGCTCATAAAATGTTCAAAACATTCAAAACAGCTCCAGGATTTCCTCCGTTGTGCAGAAAAGGGACGGCCGTTCTGTCGTCTGTACCGGATAATACTGGCCGACAGATCCTCTGATGAGAAGAACCAGGTTTGCTTTTTGTGCGTTTCTTCTAGCATTTTCGAAGCATGCTCGTCTGACCAAATATTGATGAGGCTCTTCCTCGTTGCTCTGTTTGCCCTCTAACGTTAACGTTACTCATTTTGGATACACCGATCTTTCCGCGTCATTAAATCAGCTGACTATGCGTCTCATCTTCTGACATTACGTCCTGTTTTTGGTCCGTCTACATGTCTTTGGTCCGTGTTGCGTTCATATATCAGTCGAACCGCACCAGAGTTCGTTTGGAAGCGGACTGAGACTCCTCTTTTTAGCGCTCTCGGTCGGCTTGTTTGGTGCGCACCAGGGTTCAGAGGGCAGCGTTCACATGTGTTCAAATGAACCGCACTAACCAAACAATCGCACCAGAGTTTGTTTGGAAGCGGACCGAGACCCATGTTTTTAGCGCTCTCAGTCCGCTGGTTTGGTGCGCACCAGGGTTCAGATGGCAGCGTTCACATATGTTCAAATGAACCGCACTAAACGAGCAATCGCACCAGGGTTCGTTTTAATCCAGCCAAACATGACAAGTGTGAACACACCCTTAGAGGATTTTTAGTCTATTAGTAATGACTATATAAAACACACACAGTGTTTCCCACACATAGACTAATTTAATGCGGTGCGCCACAGAATCAACACCAGCCGCCACCTATTGCGTTTCATCATTATTTTTATAAACGCTATTTAAAGGTCCTGTTCTTCGCGATTCCATCTTTCAAACTTTAGTTAGTGTGTAATGTTGTTGTTAGAGCATAAATAATACCTGTACAATTATAAAGCTCAAAGTTCAATGCCAAGCGAGATATTTTATTTAACAGAAGTTCCCTTTCAAAGCCTACAGCGAGCGGCCGGTTTGGACGACACCGCTGCACTTCCTGCTGTGATGACGTCACTAGAACCGTTTGTTGTCTAAAGCTCCGCCCACAAGAACACACAAAATAGGGGGCGTGGTCTCGTTGAGCGCCAGCATCTCCCCGTTATGGTAAGAGGCGGGACCTTTCCGGGCAAAGTGTGCTAAGCTGCTGTCCAACACGGGAAGTGCTCGCCCAATCAGAACTCGTTACGTGTTTCTGAAGGAGGGACTTCATAGAACAAGGAAATCATCAGGCCGTTTTTAGGACAGAGAAAAAAAAATACTGTGTTTTTTTACACGCAAAACATGAACTCATGTTATATTGCACACTCTAAACACAATCAAAGCTTCGAAAACACGAAAAACGGGACCTTTAAAACACGTATGCAGGGTATTTTCAGCTGCATTTCCTTTCCCTGCTCACCTCTGCCTCTCGCGTATCTCTCTCAAACACACACACACACACACACACACACACACACACACACACACACACACACACACACACACACACACACACACACACGGTGCGTTGCATTCAATCGTAACAGAGTTGCGACATGCGTTCATCTTCATCAGTCACATGACTGTCAGTCATAGTCACAACTTTTTATCAATTAAATAAATGTTATATTTTGAATAATATTTATTGAATATTTTCAGGAGATCTTTTGGTACTAAATACTATTTGTGCAATAATTATGGTCCATTAATGACCACTTAAAATATTTTTCTTCTAATATTTCTATTGCAAGTAGTGTAGTAATTAAGGTTAAAATAGAGAATTCCAACGCAAAGAGGCAAATTCGAGTCATTTTTTGTCTGGAAAAATAACAGGAGATCATAACTGCTTGCTTATTTTTAGGTTTTGCATTTGAATAGCCTACATGTTTAGACATTGTCAAACACTATAATTCTTTAAATGTTCAATTTTAAAACGTTAATAATGTACATCGTAATATTTAGTTCTTTGGGGGGGTGTAACTTTTTTTAAAGGCGTTGACTTGGCCTCCAAATTCCCCAGATCTTAATCCAATCGAGCATCTGTGGGATGAGCTGAACAAACAAGTCCGATCCATGGAGGCTCCACCTCACAACTTACAGGACTAAAAGGATCTGCTGCTAACATCTTGGTGCCAGATACCACAGTTTTGGCAGCAAAAGGGGGACCAACACAATATTAGGTCATAATGTTATGCCTGATCGGTGTAATATAGCCAAATGTCCAATAAATCTGTTCTCATTTCCTATATAATTTTTGTCACTCAGTAAGAACGAATATGATGGTGAACGGCCACATTTTTTATACGTGTATATGATCTGATTTGAAAGAGTTCATAAACTGAAGGATCCTATAGTTTCAGCTCCTTGGCTTTGACTGTTAATGCGAGGAGACGTGGTGCTGAGGCTGAAGACGACGCAGTTCCGTGTCCATGCT
This sequence comes from Pseudorasbora parva, assembly GCF_024679245.1. Lineage (NCBI taxonomy): Eukaryota > Metazoa > Chordata > Actinopteri > Cypriniformes > Gobionidae > Pseudorasbora > Pseudorasbora parva. The sequence goes on along the minus strand of NC_090196.1, from coordinate 33,485,133 downwards.
TCTATATTATCATTTTTCATTTTCAAATGCCTTCTAATGTCCGTATGTCCATCCGATATCCATCCATTCACTCGTCTATCCATCTATCAATCCATTAATCTATCTTTCCATCCATTCATTCATCCGTCTATCCCTCCACCCATCTATATATCCATACATTAATCTATCCACCCATCTATCTATCTGTCCATCCAACCATCCATCCATTCATTCATTCATTCATTCATCTATCAATCCATCCATTCATTCATCTATCTGTCCATCCATCCATTCATTCATCTATCTATCTGTCCATCCATCCATCCATCCATCCATCCTCTTGTCTATCCCTCCACCCATTCATCTATCTGTCCATCCATCCATCCATCCATCCATCCATCCATCCATCCATCCATCCATCCATCCTCTTGTCTATCCCTCCAACCATTCATCTATCTGTCCATCCATTAATCCATCAATTCATCTATCTATCCATCTATCCATCCATCCATCTATTCATCCACTCATCTATCCATCTATAATCCACCCATGTATCCATCCATCCATCCAACCATCCATCCATTCATCTATCTGTCCATCCATCCATCCTCTCGTCTATCCCTCCACCCATCTATCTATCTGTCCATCCATCCATCCTCTTGTCTATCCCTCCACCCATTAATCTCTGTCCATCCATCCATCCATCCATCCGTCTATCCCTCTATCCATCCATCCATTCATCTATCTGTCCATCTATCTATCCATCCGTCTAGCCATCTATCCATCCATCCATTCATCTATTCATCCACTCATCTATCCATCAATCTATCCATCCATTCATCTATCCATCCATCCATTCATCTATCTGTCCATCCATCTATTCATCCACTCATCTATCCCTCTATCAATCTATAATCCACCCATGTATCCATCCATCCATTCATCTATCTGTCCATCCATCCATCCATCCATCTATCTGTTCATCCATCCATCCTCTTGTCTATCCCTCCACCCATTAATCTCTGCCCATCCATCCATCCATCCATCCATCCATCCATCCATCCGTCTATCCCTCTAGCCATCTATCCATCCATCCATCCATTCATCTATCTGTCCATCCATCTATCCATCCGTCTAGCCATCTATCCATCCATCCATTCATCTATTCATCCACTCATCTATCCATCCATCTATCCATTCATCCATCAATCTATCTATCCATCCATTCATCTATCCATCCATCCATTCATCTATCCATCCATCCATTCATCTATCTGTCCATCCATCCATTCATCTATCTGTCCATCCATCCATCCATCCATCCATCATCCACCCATGTATCCATCCATCCATTCATCTATCTGTCCATCCATCCATCCTCTCGTCTATCCCTCCACCCATCTATCCACCCATTCATCTATCTGTCCATCCATCCATCCGTCTATCCCTCTATCCATCCATTCATCTATCTGTCCATCCATCCATCCGTCTATCCCTCTAGCCATCTATCCATTCATCTATCTGTCCATCCATCTATTCATCCACTCATCTATCCATCCATCAATGTATCCATCCACCCATCCATCCATCTGTCTATCATCCACCCATCTATCCATCCATCCATCTGTCTATCATCCACCCATCCATCCATCCATCCATCCATCCATCCATCCATCCATCCATCAGTCTATCATCCACCCGTCTATCCATCCATTCATCTATCTGTCCGTCCATCCATCCATGTACTTACTTTCGTTTTGTTGTTTGTTTATTTTTATGATTAAAGTATGTTGAGCATCCGCCGCTTCCCGTCTCCTTCTTCCTACAGCTAACCTTTCTACAACAGTTACAGCAGCTGCTTTCTGTTTGCAGCCTTTTCATTTTTAAAAGCAATCAAGTTTTGATTAGTGCACAACGTCCACACACAGGGTCTTACTGCAGTATATGCTGGAGAATAACACTAATTATTTACGATGAAACAGAGCAATAGTAATGAAAGCTGTTGAGTTTGAGTCTGAATAAACTCCCATGAAGCCACCTGAGGAACAGCCATTACAAACGTCTTTGTGAAGGTCTTAATTACAGCAGGAGCTCTTGTTTGGAAATTAAAATTCTTGAGCGACTGCACACAGCGCATTAACGGCTTTCCATAATGAATGCCGACATGATAATTGTACAGACAGAAGGCGCAAGTGCTCATTTCACACAAACACGGCTCTGCTGTCGGTATGAAGTGTGAATATGGGGACACAAGGGAATGGGGAAAAAACCTGCAAAGTCTGAAGGTCACGTCTGGGTCACAGCTGTAGCAGGAACGGCTCTTCTGATCAGCAGAGGAAATAAACACTCAAACACTAGGAAACAACAGTTATTATAAAGCATGGGACAGATTATGCATTTAATAATGCTGGTTTTGTTTTGTTCTTGTTTTAATGAGCTTTAGTCGAGTGAATATGTGATAATTAGCACAAACAGGTGCACAATCCGCTCTGCTGGCCATAAACTGACAAGTTTCTGACAAAATAAATAAAGATAAAGTGTTTGACATGCTGTGTTATCTTTGCACTAAAGTGTGATCAAGATGGATGGATGGGTGAATGGAAGGGTGGATAGATGGATGAATAGGTGGGTGGATGATGGGTGAATGAATGGGTGGATAGATGGATGGATGGATGGATGGATGGGTGAATGACTGGGTGGATAGATGAATAGATGGATGAGTGAATGAATGGGTGGATAGATGGATGGGTGAATGAATGTGTGGATAGATGGATGGATGAATGAATGGGTGGATAGATGGATGGATGGATGGATGGGTGGGTGAATGAATGAATGAATGGGTGGATGATGGATGGATGGGTGAATGAATGGGCTGATAGATGGATGGATGGATGGATAGATGGATGAATAGGTGGGTGGATAGATGGATGGATGGGTGAATGAATGGGTGGATGATGGATGGATGGGTGAATAGATGGATAGATAGATGGATAGATAGATGGATGAATAGGTGGGTGGATGATGGGGCAATGGATGGATGGATGGGTGAATGAATGGGTGGATAGATGGATGGGTGAATGGATGGGTGGATAGATGGATGGATGGATGGGTGAATGAATGGGTGGAAGGATGGGTGAATAGGTAGGTGGATGATGGGTGAATGAATGGGTGGATGGATGGATGGGTGAATTAATGGGTGAATAGATGGATGAATGGATGGATGAATGAATGGGTGGATAGATGGATGGATGGGTCAATGAATGGGTGGATAGATGGATGGATGGGTGGATAGATGGATGGATGGATGGATGGATGGATGGATGGATGGATGGATGGATGGATGGATGGATGGATGGATGAATGAATGAATGAATGGATGGATGGGTGAATGAATGGGTGGTTAGATGGATAGATGGGTGGATAGATCGATGAACAGATGACTGGATGGATGGATAGTTGGATGGAGGAATCTTTCTTTCTTTCTTTCTTTCTTTCTTTCTTTCTTTCTTTCTTTCTTTCTTTCTTTCTTTCTTTCTTTCTTTCTTTCTTTCTTTCTTTCTTTCTTTCTTTCTTTCTTTCTTTCTTTCTTTCTTTCTTTCTTTCTTTCATTGTATTTATATAGCACTGTTAAAAACAACCGAGGTTGACCAAAGTTCTTTTCATAAAAAGAATAAAAAACATAATACAACAAATCATATCTACGCTTCAGACATCACACACACACCCGTGTGGATAAACTGTGTGAGGGTTCTTGTCCTCCCTCCGTCTGTCACTCTTCTTTCCATCATCCATGGGTTTTGATTGGTTTTCATTGAATGCTTTTTGTGTGAATGCAATAAAAAATGATTCACAGTTCGCTCCACAGAGACTTCTGTGCGCTTGTGTGTAAGTGTGTGTGAGAGAGAACGTGTGTGAGTTAGTGAATGAGTGAGCAATTGTGTGTGTGTGTGTGTGTGGGGGGGGGGGGTTATTGTGAAATATGAGGACATTACCCATGTCCCCACTTTTCAAAAGGCTTATAAATCATACAGGAGGAGTTTTTATGAGAAAGTAAAAATGCAGAATGTTTCCTGTGATGGGTAGGTTTAGGGGCAGTGTGTGTGTGTGTGTGTGTGTGTGTGTGTGTGTGTGTGTGTGTGTGTGTGTGTGTGATGGGTAGGTTTAGGGGCAGTGTAAGGGGATAGAAAATACGGTTTGTACAGTATAAAAACCATTACGCCTTTGAAATGTCCCCATATGTCACTAAAACAAACAGGTGTGTTTGAGATTGTGTGCGTGAGAAAGAGTGTGTGTGAAAGTGAGTGAGTGTGTGCGTGTGTGTGTGATAGAGAAAGTGTGTGTATGTGTATTTTTTCACATTATTTTCATTAGAGAAATTGAGCAAAAACAGACAATATTCTAAAGGTCTAAAATGTAAACCTAAGGGTAACCACTGTATAAAATCACCATGACATTTCGCCAGAGGTGGACAGTAACTAAGCTCATTTACTTGAGTACTGTACTTAAGTTCACTTTTTGAGTATCTGTGCTTTACTGGAGTATTATTTTTTCTGTAAACTTATGACTTTAACTTCACTACATTTGAAAGACAAATATCGTACTTTTTACTCCACTACATTTCTATCAAGGCCGAAAGTCGTTTCTGTTGCAGCTCTGAAAGTCGGAGGATGATTTTTTTCCTTCTTTAAAAGGTTTTTGTTGTTGTTGTTGCAGACAGTCTATCAGGAATCTCTCTTAGGGTGTACTCACACTAGTCAGTTTGAACCGTGCCCGAGTGCGTTTGACTACCAAAGCGCGGTTCGTTTGACTAGTGTGAGTACTCTGAACCGTGCCCGGGCTCGGCTCGATTAGCCGGCCCTGGCCCGCTTGGAAGAGGTGGGCCAGAGCACGGATCAGTTGGACTCGGGCGCGGTTCACATGCAGTGTGAGCGCTAACCGTGCTGGAGTCCGTAATCAAAGCAGCAAAGTCCTTGCTGCACTTCAGCTGGTACCTTGCAAACCTCCTCATACGAGCAGCACGATTACGTGAACATTTTCGCACCACTAAGGCGACACATCTGTTTAACAACAGGCTGTGAGAGGGCTGTGGACCAAACCACACGAAAATTATCCACAAAGAAAACAGAGCGATGGACTCCATTGTGTTTAGAGCGCCGCTCTTCCTGTTTATCCCGAAACCGTCGCACCATAATGACGTAAGCGTGCTCCGGCACGAATGCTGAAACCTGAAACCGTCGCACCATAATAACGTAAGCGTGCTCCGGCACGAATGCTGAAACCCGAAACCGTCGCACCATAATGACGTAAGCGTGCTCCGGCACGAATGCTGAAACCCGAAACCGTCGCACCATAATGACGTAAGCGTGCTCCGGCACGAATGCTGAAACCCGAAACCGTCGCACCATAATGACGTAAGCGTGCTCCGGCACGAATGCTGAAACCCGAAACCGTCGCACCATAATGACGTAAGCGTGCTCCGGCACGAATGCTGAAACCCGAAACCGTCGCACCATAATGACGTAAGCGTGCTCCGGCACGAATGCTGAAACCCGAAACCGTCGCACCATAATGATGTAAGCGTGCTCCGGCACGAATGCTGAAACCCGAAACCGTCGCATCATAATGACGTAAGCGTGCCCCGGCACGAATGCTGAAACCCGAAACCGTCGCACCATAATGACGCAAGCGTGCTCCGGCACGAATGCTGAAACCCGAAACCGTCGCACCATAATGACGTAAGCGTGCTCCGGCACGAATGCTGAAACCCGAAACCGTCGCACCATAATGACGTAAGCGTGCTCCGGCACGAATGCTGAAACCCGAAACCGTCGCACCATAATGACGTAAGCGTGCTCCGGCACGAATGCTGAAACCCTATGTGAGTGCAGGCCAGCGGGGTAGTGGGGAGGGGGGACAATCGCACTCGGGCCCGGTTCATGGCAACCGTGCCTAGTGTGAGTACACCCTTATATGGTCATATACATTTTACCAACTTTTTTTGAACGCTGATCAGTTCATATCAAAATGGAAGAAGACGGTTCTTAGGTGCAGTGTGTGCACCCATAGCAATACTTTGAAAGTATGTTTCAGTTTAAAAAAAATCAAGATTAGTTTAGTTGGCACACACTTGGTGCATGTCTTATAAAATATTAAAAATGTAAACATCTGGGAGAAAGAGAAGAGTAAAGTTGTGAGAATATCAGATGTGTATCAGTGTATTGGATCCGTGCATTCGGCCTTAAAGTGACAGCGCTTTATAAAGAGCTTTGTAACTTTTCTACAAGTATTTAAATGAGTTTAAGTTAGTCGTCTGCTAGTGTGTCAGACGGAGCGTCACTGACTGGCTTAAACCATGATGGCATAATGTGCATTTATACAACTATAATACAATAATGAGCTGACATAAAAAAAGGAAATGTACTTTTTATACTTAAGTACTTTTGAAAACAAATACTTCTGTTCTTTTACTCAAGTACAAATCTGTTTTTACAACTTTCACTTGTAATGGAATAATATTTGACCAGTAGTACTTTTACTTTTACTCAAGTAATGAAGTTGTGTACTTTGTCCACCTCTGGGTTTCGCTGATATTTGGAAAACCATCTCCTCTGCTCGTATAATACTGCTGAGAGTGTGTCTCATCCATCTCTCCACACCAGATGAGACTGATCAACAGTTACAGTAAAGTCATTTATAATGTTACAAAAAATGCCATTCTTTTGAACTTTCTACACTCTAAAAAATGCTGGGTTAAAAACAACCCAAGTTGGGTTGAAAATGCACCAACCCAACAATTGGGTTGTTTTAACCCAATGGTTGAGTTGTTCTTACCCAGCAATTGGGTTGTCTTAAGCAACATTTAACCCAACCACTGGGTTAAAACAACTCAACCACTGGATTAAAACAACTCAACCATTGGGTTAAAACAACCCAATTGTTGGGTTGGTGCATTTTCAACCCAACTTGGGTTGTTTTTAACCCAGCATTTTTTAGAGTGTATTCATCAAATTCTGAAAAATAAAATGTATCAAGGTTTCCACAAAATATGAACTGTTTTCAACCTTGATAATAATCATAAATGTTTCTAAAGCTCAAATCATCATATTAGAATGATTTATGAAGGATCACGGGAATACATTATATTTTACTACACTCTAAAAAATGCTGGGTTAAAAACAACCCAAGTTGGTTTAAAATGCACTAACCCAACAATTGGGTTGTTTTAACCCAATGGCTGAGTTGTTTTAACCCAGCCATTGGGTTGTCTTAAGCAACATTTAACCCAACCACTGGGTTAAAACAACTTAACCGTTGGGTAAAATCAACCCAATTGTTGGGTTAGTGCATTTTCAACCCAACTTGGGTTGTTTTTAACCCAGCATTTTTTAGAGTGTATATATTCACATAGAAAACAGCTGATTAAAACTGTATGAGCGGTAAATAATCGCCGCAGTGAGACGGGGCTTCCTGCCTCACAGAGGATTATTCTCACAGCAGTTATGCGTAAACATGTTTGCAGAAGTATCAGTCGAGAGACATCGATTACAAAGCGCTTGAGTCCACAGAGAATCCACAAATAATTACATGAATTACTCTCTCAACACAAACACTTGCTGCTTTAGTCTTTTTGAATAACATTTAACCATTATTTACAATGTGGATCCCTCCTGCTCAATATATGTGCAAATACACACCGATTAGGCGTAACATTATGACCGGTGAAGTGAGTAACACTGATGATCTCTTCCTCACGGCTCCTGTTAGTGGGTGGGATATATTAGGCAGCAAGTGAACATTTAGTCCTCAGAGTTGATGTGTGTGAAGCAGGAGAAATGGGGACTTCCGGTTTGGCGATGTAAGAGAGAGCAGTAGCGACGAGATCCTCCCAACCACACTTCATAAAAACATACTTAAGCGTCTTCTTTTACCATCTGACCGGTTTGCAACGTGAAATATAAGAACTGAAATCAGTTTAGGAAGTGAAATGAGTAACTCTAAACAAAAGCAAAGCGCTGTGCCAGCAACACGATCAGGCACTACTCTAGCGGGTAAATTAGCAGCTATGGTGGCTAACGATACCACGAGCATCAAAGATACACCTGAAAAAGACAACCCAGATAATTTGTCGATGAGCCAGCTAGTCTCAGAACTGGCGAAACAACGGGTCAGCTTAAAAGAGGACATGGCAAGTCTAATTCAAGAATCAATTAAGCCGCTACAAGTCTCCGTTGACACACTGCGGGAGACCGTGAGCTCGTTCCAACAGCGGCTCACATCTACTGAAGTACTCGTCGGCGAAAACTTCGAAAGGCTAGTCTCGGCGGAAGCAACGATTAAATCATTGAAAGAAGCAGGAGAAATGGGCAAGCGTAAGGATTTGAGCGAGTTTGGCCAGATTGTGACGGCTAGACGACTGGGTCAGAGCATCTCCAAAACTGCAGCTCTTGTGGGCTGTTCCCGGTCTGCAGTGGTCAGTATCTATCAAAAGTGCTCCAAGAGGACCAGTGGAGAACCGGCCACAGGGTCATGGGCGGCCAAGGCTCATTGATGCACGTGGGGAGCGAAGGCTGGCCCGTGGGGTCCGATCAAACAGACGAGCTACTGGAGCTCAAACTGCTCCAGAAGTTAATGCTGGTTCTGATAGAAAGCTGTCAGAATACACAGAGCAGCTCAGTTTGAGGCGTATGGGGCGGCATAGCCGCTGACCAGTCAGGGTGACCTCTGACCCCTGACCCCGCCGAAAGCACCAACAGTGGCACGTGAGCATCAGAACTGGACCACGGAGCAATGGAAGAAGGTGGCCTGGTCTGAGGAATCACGTGTTCTTTTACATCACGTGGATGGCCGGGTGTGTGTGTGTGTGTGTGTGTGTGGCTTACCTGGGGAACAGGATGCACTATGGGAAGAAGGCGAGCCGGCGGAGGCAGTGTGATGCTTTGGCCAATGTTCTGCTGGGAAACCTTGGGTCCTCCATCCATGTGGATGTTACTTTGACACGCTCCACCTACCTAAGCATTGCTGAGACCATGTTCAGCCTTTGATGGAAACGGTATTCTGGTGGCTGTGGCTCTTCCAGCAGGATAATGCTCCTGACACAAAGCACAAACGCTTCAGGAATGGTTTGAGGCGTCGACTCGGCCTCCAGATTCCCCAGATCTCAATCCAATCGAGCATCTGTGGGATGGGCTGAACAAACAAGTCCGATCCATGGAGGCCCACCTCACAACTTACAGAACTTAAAGGATCTGCTGCTAACATCTTGGTGCCAGATACCACAGCACACCTTCAGGTGTCCATGCCTTGACGGGTCAGCGCTGTTTTGGCAGCAAAAGGGGGACCAAAACAATATAATGAATATTTTTATGTTAGATTGGTGTATGGTTCTAGTAGTGTGTGTTCAGTTTGTTTCGTGTGTGCTTGGAATACCAGGATGACCTACTGGAAATTTCCAGTGTTATGGATGTGACATTTTCAGTCAAAACAGGAAATGTAGCCGCTCAGAGAATGACTAATTAGCTGTCAACTGATCTGTTTGTGTATATAATCCTAAATCCCTGCAGGTAGAGTTCAGACGAGCATTTTTCAGTTCAGATAAGAAAATGAACTTGTATTGCAGATGTGACAAATGGAAATGAGTTTGTGGGAGGCACTTTATTACAGGAACTCCGTGATGTGATTCACTGTTGACACGAAGCTTTCTTTTAAATCAGCTTTATGATGAATCGATTAAACTGACTCAAATCCATAAAGACAACAAAACAATTTTTTACATTTCATAGAAGAATTAACCACTGTGCTTCTCCAAACCACTCTAGTTGTGTTTCTGTCCTGAAGGAATCTGTGTTTTTGAACTAATCCGCTATGAATGATTCAGTGACTTGTTCCACGTTCCTGAATGAACCACCAGTGTTAAAGGGATAGTTCACCCAAAAATGAGCCTATGATGTTTATCTGCTGACCCCCAGGGCATCAGATGTAGGTGTGTTTGTTTCTTCAGGAGAACACAAATGAAGATTATTAACTCAACCGTTGCTGTGTGTAGGTCATATAATGGTGTGAATGGGTAACGATTCTATGGGAACGTTTGTGTGAGAAATCGAGCCGTATGTATATCATTTTTTACCTCAAATACAACACTATATCCAACAGCCTGGAACGCTGTAAGGTCACTTCCGGTAAGGTCAATAATACACGCTCTGGCTCTAGTCTAAGCATGTTTTTTTGCTCTCATAGAGTGTTACCCATTCACATGCATTATGACTGGCAGACTGCAACGGTTGAGTTAAAAATCTTCATTTGTGTTCTCCTGAAGAAACAAACACACCAACATGTTGGACGCCCTGGGGGTCAGCAGATAAACATCACATTCACATTTTTGGGTGAACTATCCCTTTAAGTGAATGTTTCTCACAGACCCTTGTCGCCACCTACTGGCATATCAATGTTACTGCAGAAAGTCAGATCACCAGCAAATGAGAATTTAAAAGTTCTCATTATGTTATGACATGTTTCATAATTTTCATTTTGGGCCTGAACCCAGGAACTACCCAAACACTGGGTTGTTACATCTGACCCAGGATCAGAGTAACACAAAAACTACCCAAACACTGGGTTGTCACGTCTGACCCAGGATCAGAGTAACACAAAAACTACCCAAACACTGGGTTGTGACGTCTGACCCAGGATCAGAGTAACACAAAAACTACCCAAACACTGGGTTGTTACATCTGATGCAGGATCTGTGTTAGACCAAAACTACCCAAACACTGGGTTGTTACGTCTGACCCAGGATCTAAGTAACACAAAAACTACCCAAACACTGGGTTGTTACATCTAAACCCAGGATCTGAGTAACTCAAAAACTACCCAAACACTGGGTTGTGACGTCTGACCCAGGATCTAAGTAACACAAAAACTACCCAAACACTGGGTTTTTACGTCTGACCCAGGATCAGAGTAACACACAAACTACCCAAACACTGGGTTGTGACGTCTGACCCAGGATCTAAGTAACACAAAAACTACCCAAACACTGGGTTGTTACATCTAAACCCAGGATCTGAGTAACACAAAAACTACCCAAACTCTGGGTTGTTACATCTAAACCCAGGATCTGAGTAACACAAAAACTACCCAAACACTGGGTTGTTACATCTGATGTAGGATCTGTGTTAGACCAAAACTACCCAAAAACTGGGTTGTTACGTCTGACCCAGGATCTGAGTAACACAAAAACTACCCAAACACTGGGTTGTGACGTCTGACCCAGGATCTGGGTAACAAAAAAACTACCCAAACACTGGGTTGTTACATCTGATGCAGGATCTGTGTTAGACCAAAACTACCCAAACACTGGGTTGTGACGTCTGACCCAGGATCTAAGTAACACAAAAATTACCCAAACACTGGGTTGTTACGTCTGACCCAGGATCTGAGTAACACAAAAACTACCCAAACACTGGGTTGTTATGTCTGACCCAGGGTCTGGGTAACACAAAAACTACCCAAACACTGGGTTGTTACGTCTGACCCAGGGTCTGGGTAACACAAAAACTACCCAAACACTGGGTTGTTACGTCTGACCCAGGATCTGAGTAACACAAAAACTACCCAAACACTGGGTTGTTAAGTCTGACCCAGGATCTGAGTAACACACAAACTACCCAAACACTGGGTTGTGACGTCTGACCCAGGATCTGGGTAACACAAAAACTACCCAAACACTGGGTTGTTACATCTGACCCAGGATCTGGGTAACACAAAAACTACCCAAACACTGGGTTGTGACGTCTGACCCAGGATCTGAGTAACTCTAAAACTACCCAAACACTGGGTTGTGACGTCTGACCCAGGATCTGGGTAACACAAAAACTACCCAAACACTGGGTTGTTACATCTAAACCCAGGATCTGAGTAACACAAAAACTACCCAAACTCTGGGTTGTTACATCTAAACCCAGGATCTGAGTAACACAAAAACTACCCAAACACTGGGTTGTTACATCTGATGTAGGATCTGTGTTAGACCAAAACTACCCAAAAACTGGGTTGTTACGTCTGACCCAGGATCTGAGTAACACAAAAACTACCCAAACACTGGGTTGTGACGTCTGACCCAGGATCTAAGTAACACAAAAACTACCCAAACACTGGGTTGTTACATCTAAACCCAGGATCTGAGTAACACAAAAACTACCCAAACTCTGGGTTGTTACATCTAAACCCAGGATCTGAGTAACACAAAAACTACCCAAACACTGGGTTGTTACATCTGATGTAGGATCTGTGTTAGACCAAAACTACCCAAAAACTGGGTTGTTACGTCTGACCCAGGATCTGAGTAACACAAAAACTACCCAAACACTGGGTTGTGACGTCTGACCCAGGATCTGGGTAACAAAAAAACTACCCAAACACTGGGTTGTTACATCTGATGCAGGATCTGTGTTAGACCAAAACTACCCAAACACTGGGTTGTGACGTCTGACCCAGGATCTAAGTAACACAAAAATTACCCAAACACTGGGTTGTTACGTCTGACCCAGGATCTGAGTAACACAAAAACTACCCAAACACTGGGTTGTTATGTCTGACCCAGGGTCTGGGTAACACAAAAACTACCCAAACACTGGGTTGTTACGTCTGACCCAGGGTCTGGGTAACACAAAAACTACCCAAACACTGGGTTGTTACGTCTGACCCAGGATCTGAGTAACACAAAAACTACCCAAACACTGGGTTGTGACGTCTGACCCAGGATCTGGGTAACAAAAAAACTACCCAAACACTGGGTTGTTACATCTGATGCAGGATCTGTGTTAGACCAAAACTACCCAAACACTGGGTTGTGACGTCTGACCCAGGATCTGAGTAACACAAAAACTACCCAAACACTGGGTTGTTATGTCTGACCCAGGGTCTGGGTAACACAAAAACTACCCAAACACTGGGTTGTTACGTCTGACCCAGGGTCTGGGAAACACAAAAACTACCCAAACACTGGGTTGTTACGTCTGACCCAGGATCTGAGTAACACAAAAACTACCCAAACACTGGGTTGTTATGTCTGACCCAGGGTCTGGGTAACACAAAAACTACCCAAACACTGGGTTGTGACGTCTGACCCAGGATCTAAGTAACACAAAAATTACCCAAACATTGGGTTGTTACGTCTGACCCAGGATCTGAGTAACACAAAAACTACCCAAACACTGGGTTGTGACGTCTGACCCAGGATCTGAGTTACACAAAAACTACCCAAACACTGGGTTGTGACGTCTGACCCAGGATCTAAGTAACACAAAAACTACCCAAACACTGGGTTGTGACGTCTGACCCAGGATCTGGGTAACACAAAAACTACCCAAACACTGGGTTGTTACGTCTGACCCAGGATCTGGGTAACACAAAAACTACCCAAACACTGGGCTGTTACGTCTGACCCAGGATCTGAGTAACACAAAAACTACCCAAACACTGGGTTGTGACGTCTGACCCAGGATCTGGGTAACACAAAAACTACCCAAACACTGGGTTGCGATGTCTGACCCAGGATCTGGGTAACACAAAAACTACCCAAACACTGGGTTGTTACGTCTGACCCAGGATCTGAGTAACACAAAAACTACCCAAACACTGGGTTGTTACGTCTGACCCAGGATCTAAGTAACACAAAAACTACCCAAACACTGGGTTGTTACGTCTGACCCAGGATCTGAGTAACACAAAAACTACCCAAACACTGGGTTGTGACGTCTGACCCAGGATCTGAGTTACACAAAAACTACCCAAACACTGGGTTGTGACGTCTGACCCAGGATCTAAGTAACACAAAAACTACCCAAACACTGGGTTGTTACGTCTGACCCAGGATCTGAGTAACAAAAAAACTACCCAAACACTGGGTTGTGACATCTGACCCAGGATCTGAGTAACTCAAAAACTACCCAAACACTGGGTTGTGACGTCTGACCCAGGATCTGAGTAACAAAAAAACTACCCAAACACTGGGTTGTTACGTCTGACCCAGGATCTGAGTAACACAAAAACTACCCAAACACTGGGTTGTTAAGTCTGACCCAGGATCTGAGTAACACACAAACTACCCAAACACTGGGTTGTGACGTCTGACCCAGGATCTGGGTAACACAAAAACTACCCAAACACTGGGTTGTTACATCTGACCCAGGATCTGGGTAACACAAAAACTACCCAAACACTGGGTTGTGACGTCTGACCCAGGATCTGAGTAACTCTAAAACTACCCAAACACTGGGTTGTGACGTCTGACCCAGGATCTGGGTAACACAAAAACTACCCAAACACTGGGTTGTTACATCTGACCCAGGATCTAAGTAACACAAAAACTACCCAAACACTGGGTTGTTACGTCTGACCCAGAATCTGGGTAACACAAAAACTACCCAAACACTGGGTTGTTACGTCTGACCCAGGATCTAAGTAACACAAAAACTACCCAAACACTGGGTTGTTACGTCTGACCCAGGATCTGAGTAACAGAAAAACTACCCAAACACTGGGTTGCGACGTCTGACCCAGGATCTGAGTTACACAAAAAATATCCAAACACTGGGTTGTTACGTCTGACCCAGGATCTAAGTAACACAAAAACTACCCAAACACTGGGTTGTTACATCTGATGCAGGATCTAAGTAACACAAAAACTACCCAAACACTGGGTTGTTACATCTGATGCAGGATCTGTGTTATACCAAAACTACCCAAACACTGGGTTGTGACGTCTGACCCAGGATCTGGGTAACACAAAAACTACCCAAACACTGGGTTGTCACGTCTGACCCAGGATCTGAGTTACACAAAAACTACCCAAACACTGGGTTGTTACATCTGATGCAGGATCTGTGTTAGACCAAAATTACCCAAACACTGGGTTGTTACATCTGATGCAGGATCTGTGTTAGACCAAAACTACCCAAACACTGGGTTGTTACGTCTGACCCAGGATCTGGGTAACACAAAAACCCAAACACTGGGTTGTGACGTCTGAGCCAGGATCTAAGTAACACAAAAACTACCCAAACACTGGGTTGTTACGTCTGACCCAGGATCTGAGTAACACAAAACTACCCAAACACTGGGTTGTGACGTCTGACCCAGGATCTGGGTAACACAAAAACTACCCAAACACTGGGTTGTCACGTCTGACCCAGGATCTGAGTGACACAAAACTACCCAAACACTGGGTTGTTACATCTGACCCAGGATCTGTGTAACACAAAAACTACCCAAACACTGGGTTGTTACATCTGATGCAGGATCTGTGTTAGACCAAAAATACCCAAACACTGGGTTGTGACGTCTGACCCAGGATCTAAGTAACACAAAAACTACCCAAACACTGGGTTGTTAACTCTGACCCAGGATCTGGGTAACACAAAAACTACCCAAACACTGGGTTGTTACATCTGACCCAGCATCTGAGTAACACAAAAACTACCCAAACACTGGGTTGTCACGTCTGACCCAGGATCTGAGTAACACAAAAACTACCCAAACACTGGGTGGTTAACTCTGACCCAGGATCTGGGTAACACAAAAACTACCCAAACACTGGGTTGTTACGTCTGACCCAGGGTCTGGGTAACACAAAAACTACCCAAACACTGGGTTGTGACGTCTGAACCAGGATCTGAGTAACAAAAAAACTACCCAAACACTGGGTTGTTACGTCTGACCCAGGATCTGAGTAACACAAAAACTACCCAAACACTGGGTTGTTAAGTCTGACCCAGGATCTGAGTAACACACAAACTACCCAAACACTGGGTTGTGACGTCTGACCCAGGATCTGGGTAACACAAAAACTACCCAAACACTGGGTTGTTACATCTGACCCAGGATCTGGGTAACACAAAAACTACCCAAACACTGGGTTGTCACGTCTGACCCAGGATCTGAGTAACTCTAAAACTACCCAAACACTGGGTTGTGACGTCTGACCCAGGATCTGGGTAACACAAAAACTACCCAAACACTGGGTTGTTACATCTGACCCAGGATCTAAGTAACACAAAAACTACCCAAACACTGGGCTGTTACGTCTGACCCAGAATCTGGGTAACACAAAAACTACCCAAACACTGGGTTGTTACATCTTATGCAGGATCTGAGTAACACAAAAACTACCCAAAAACTGGGTTGTTACGTCTGACCCAGGATCTAAGTAACACAAAAACTACCCAAACACAGGGTTGTTACGTCTGAACCAGGATCTGAGTAACAAAAAAACTACCCAAACACTGGGTTGTTACGTCTGACCCAGGATCTGAGTAACACAAAAACTACCCAAACACTGGGTTGTTAAGTCTGACCCAGGATCTGAGTAACACACAAACTACCCAAACACTGGGTTGTGACGTCTGACCCAGGATCTGGGTAACACAAAAACTACCCAAACACTGGGTTGTTACATCTGACCCAGGATCTGGGTAACACAAAAACTACCCAAACACTGGGTTTTCACGTCTGACCCAGGATCTGAGTAACTCTAAAACTACCCAAACACTGGGTTGTGACGTCTGACCCAGGATCTGGGTAACACAAAAACTACCCAAACACTGGGTTGTTACATCTGACCCAGGATCTAAGTAACACACAAACTACCCAAACACTGGGTTGTTACGTCTGACCCAGAATCTGGGTAACACAAAAACTACCCAAACACTGGGTTGTTACATCTTATGCAGGATCTGAGTAACACAAAAACTACCCAAAAACTGGGTTGTTACGTCTGACCCAGGATCTAAGTAACACAAAAACTACCCAAACACTGGGTTGTTACGTCTGACCCAGGATCTGAGTAACACAAAAACTACCCAAACACTGGGTTGTGACGTCTGACCCAAGATCTGAGTTACACAAAAAATATCCAAACACTGGGTTGTTACGTCTGACCCAGGATCCAAGTAACACAAAAACTACCCAAACACTGGGTTGTTACATCTGATGCAGGATCTAAGTAACACAAAAACTACCCAAACACTGGGTTGTTACATCTGATGCAGGATCTGTGTTAGACCAAAACTACCCAAACACTGGGTTGTGACGTCTGACCCAGGATCTGGGTAACACAAAAACTACCCAAACACTGGGTTGTCACGTCTGACCCAGGATCTGAGTTACACAAAAACTACCCAAACACTGGGTTGTTACATCTGATGCAGGATCTGTGTTAGACCAAAACTACCCAAACACTGGGTTGTTACATCTGATGCAGGATCTGTGTTAGACCAAAACTACCCAAACACTGGGTTGTTACGTCTGACCCAGGATCTGGGTAACACAAAAACCCAAACACTGGGTTGTGACGTCTGAGCCAGGATCTAAGTAACACAAAAACTACCCAAACACTGGGTTGTTACGTCTGACCCAGGATCTGAGTAACACAAAACTACCCAAACACTGGGTTGTGACGTCTGACCCAGGATCTGGGTAACACAAAAACTACCCAAACACTGGGTTGTGACGTCTGACCCAGGATCTGGGTAACACAAAAACTACCCAAACACTGGGTTGTCACGTCTGACCCAGGATCTGAGTGACACAAAAACTACCCAAACACTGGGTTGTTACGTCTGACCCAGGATCTGAGTAACACAAAACTACCCAAACACTGGGTTGTGACGTCTGACCCAGGATCTGGGTAACACAAAAACTACCCAAACACTGGGTTGTGACGTCTGACCCAGGATCTGGGTAACACAAAAACTACCCAAACACTGGGTTGTCACGTCTGACCCAGGATCTGTGTAACACAAAAACTACCCAAACACTGGGTTGTTACATCTTATGCAGGATCTGTGTTAGACCAAAAATACCCAAACACTGGGTTGTGACGTCTGACCCAGGATCTAAGTAACACAAAAACTACCCAAACACTGGGTTGTTAACTCTGACCCAGGATCTGGGTAACACAAAAACTACCCAAACACTGGGTTGTTACATCTGACCCAGGATCTGAGTAACACAAAAACTACCCAAACACTGGGTTGTCACGTCTGACCCAGGATCTGAGTAACACAAAAACTACCCAAACACTGGGTGGTTAACTCTGACCCAGGATCTGGGTAACACAAAAACTACCCAAACACTGGGTTGTTACGTCTGACCCAGGGTCTGGGTAACACAAAAACTACCCAAACACTGGGTTGTTACGTCTGACCCAGGATCTGAGTAACACAAAAACTACCCAAACACTGGGTTGTTATGTCTGACCCAGGGTCTGGGTAACACAAAAACTACCCAAACACTGGGTTGTGACGTCTGACCCAGGATCTAAGTAACACAAAAATTACCCAAACACTGGGTTGTTACGTCTGACCCAGGATCTGAGTAACACAAAAACTACCCAAACACTGGGTTGTGACGTCTGACCCAGGATCTGGGTAAGAAAAAAACTACCCAAACACTGGGTTGTTACATCTGATGCAGGATCTGTGTTAGACCAAAACTACCCAAACACTGGGTTGTGACGTCTGACCCAGGATCTGGGTAACACAAAAACTACCCAAACACTGGGTTGTTACGTCTGACCTAGGATCTGGGTAACACAAAAACTACCCAAACACTGGGCTGTTACGTCTGACCCAGGATCTGAGTAACACAAAAACTACCCAAACACTGGGTTGTGACGTCTGACCCAGGATCTGGGTAACACACAAACTACCCAAACACTGGGTTGTGATGTCTGACCCAGGATCTGGGTAACACAAAAACTACCCAAACACTGGGTTGTTACGTCTGACCCAGGATCTGAGTAACACAAAAACTACCCAAACACTGGGCTGTTACGTCTGATGCAGGATCTGAGTGACACAAAAACTACCCAAACACTGGGTTGTGACGTCTGACCCAGGATCTGAGTAACTCAAAAACTACCCAAACACTGGGTTGTGACGTCTGACCCAGGATCTGAGTAACAAAAAAACTACCCAAACACTGGGTTGTTACGTCTGACCCAGGATCTAAGTAACACAAAAACTACCCAAACACTGGGTTGTTAAGTCTGACCCAGGATCTGAGTAACACACAAACTACCCAAACACTGGGTTGTGACGTCTGACCCAGGATCTGGGTAACACAAAAACTACCCAAACACTGGGTTGTTACATCTGACCCAGGATCTAAGTAACACAAAAACTACCCAAACACTGGGTTGTTATGTCTGACCCAGGATCTGGGTAACACAAAAACTACCCAAACACTGGGTTGTGACGTCTGACCCAGGATCTGAGTTACACAAAAACTACCCAAACACTGGGTTGTGACGTCTGACCCAGGATCTAAGTAACACAAAAACTACCCAAACACTGGGTTGTTACGTCTGACCCAGGATCTGAGTAACACAAAAACTACCCAAACACTGGGTTGTGACGTCTGACCCAGGATCTGAGTTACACAAAAAATATCCAAACACAGGGTTGTTACGTCTGACCCAGGATCTAAGTAACACAAAAACTACCCAAACACTGGGTTGTTACATCTGATGCAGGATCTAAGTAACACAAAAACTACCCAAACACTGGGTTGTTACATCTGATGCAGGATCTGTGTTAGACCAAAACTACCCAAACACTGGGTTGTGACGTCTGACCCAGGATCTGGGTAACACAAAAACTACCCAAACACTGGGTTGTCACGTCTGACCCAGGATCTGAGTTACACAAAAACTACCCAAACACTGGGTTGTGACGTCTGACCCAGGATCAGAGTAACACAAAAACTACCCAAACACTGGGTTGTTACATCTGATGCAGGATCTGTGTTAGACCAAAACTACCCAAACACTGGGTTGTTACGTCTGACCCAGGATCTGGGTAACACAAAAACCCAAACACTGGGTTGTGACGTCTGAGCCAGGATCTAAGTAACACAAAAACTACCCAAACACTGGGTTGTTACGTCTGACCCAGGATCTGGGTAACACAAAAACTACCCAAACACTGGGTTGTTACATCTGACCCAGGATCTGGGTAACACAAAAACTACCCAAACACTGGGTTGTCACATCTGACCCAGGATCTGAGTGACACAAAACTACCCAAACACTGGGTTGTTACATCTGACCCAGGATCTGTGTAACACAAAAACTACCCAAACACTGGGTTGTTACATCTTATGCAGGATCTGTTAGACCAAAAATACCCAAACACTGGGTTGTGACGTCTGACCCAGGATCTAAGTAACACAAAAACTACCCAAACACTGGGTTGTTAACTCTGACCCAGGATCTGGGTAACACAAAAACTACCCAAACACTGGGTTGTTACGTCTGACCCAGGATCTGAGTAACACAAAAACTACCCAAACACTGGGTTGTGACGTCTGACCCAGGATCTGAGTTACACAAAAACTACCCAAACACTGGGTTGTGACGTCTGACCCAGGATCTGAGTTACACAAAAACTACCCAAACACTGGGTTGTGACGTCTGACCCAGGATCTGAGTAACACAAAAACTACCCAAACACTGGATTGTGACGTCTGACCCAGGATCTGAGTAACACAAAAACTACCCAAACACTGGGTTGTGACGTCTGACCCAGGATCTGAGTAACACAAAAACTACCCAAACACTGGGTTGTCACGTCTGACCCAGGATCTGAGTAACACACAAACTACCCAAACACTGGGTTGTGACGTCTGACCCAGGATCTGGGTAACACAAAAACTACCCAAACACTGGGTTGTTACATCTGACCCAGGATCTGAGTAACACAAAAACTACCCAAACACTGGGCTGTTACGTCTGATGCAGGATCTGAGTGACACAAAAACTACCCAAACACTGGGTTGTGACGTCTGACCCAGGATCTGAGTAACTCAAAAACTACCCAAACACTGGGTTGTGACGTCTGACCCAGGATCTGAGTAACAAAAAAACTACCCAAACACTGGGTTGTTACGTCTGACCCAGGATCTAAGTAACACAAAAACTACCCAAACACTGGGTTGTTAAGTCTGACCCAGGATCTGAGTAACACACAAACTACCCAAACACTGGGTTGTGACGTCTGACCCAGGATCTGGGTAACACAAAAACTACCCAAACACTGGGTTGTTACATCTGACCCAGGATCTAAGTAACACAAAAACTACCCAAACACTGGGTTGTTATGTCTGACCCAGGATCTGGGTAACACAAAAACTACCCAAACACTGGGTTGTGACGTCTGACCCAGGATCTGAGTTACACAAAAACTACCCAAACACTGGGTTGTGACGTCTGACCCAGGATCTAAGTAACACAAAAACTACCCAAACACTGGGTTGTTACGTCTGACCCAGGATCTGAGTAACACAAAAACTACCCAAACACTGGGTTGTGACGTCTGACCCAGGATCTGAGTTACACAAAAAATATCCAAACACAGGGTTGTTACGTCTGACCCAGGATCTAAGTAACACAAAAACTACCCAAACACTGGGTTGTTACATCTGATGCAGGATCTAAGTAACACAAAAACTACCCAAACACTGGGTTGTTACATCTGATGCAGGATCTGTGTTAGACCAAAACTACCCAAACACTGGGTTGTGACGTCTGACCCAGGATCTGGGTAACACAAAAACTACCCAAACACTGGGTTGTCACGTCTGACCCAGGATCTGAGTTACACAAAAACTACCCAAACACTGGGTTGTGACGTCTGACCCAGGATCAGAGTAACACAAAAACTACCCAAACACTGGGTTGTTACATCTGATGCAGGATCTGTGTTAGACCAAAACTACCCAAACACTGGGTTGTTACGTCTGACCCAGGATCTGGGTAACACAAAAACCCAAACACTGGGTTGTGACGTCTGAGCCAGGATCTAAGTAACACAAAAACTACCCAAACACTGGGTTGTTACGTCTGACCCAGGATCTGGGTAACACAAAAACTACCCAAACACTGGGTTGTTACATCTGACCCAGGATCTGGGTAACACAAAAACTACCCAAACACTGGGTTGTCACATCTGACCCAGGATCTGAGTGACACAAAACTACCCAAACACTGGGTTGTTACATCTGACCCAGGATCTGTGTAACACAAAAACTACCCAAACACTGGGTTGTTACATCTTATGCAGGATCTGTTAGACCAAAAATACCCAAACACTGGGTTGTGACGTCTGACCCAGGATCTAAGTAACACAAAAACTACCCAAACACTGGGTTGTTAACTCTGACCCAGGATCTGGGTAACACAAAAACTACCCAAACACTGGGTTGTTACGTCTGACCCAGGATCTGAGTAACACAAAAACTACCCAAACACTGGGTTGTGACGTCTGACCCAGGATCTGAGTTACACAAAAACTACCCAAACACTGGGTTGTGACGTCTGACCCAGGATCTGAGTTACACAAAAACTACCCAAACACTGGGTTGTGACGTCTGACCCAGGATCTGAGTAACACAAAAACTACCCAAACACTGGATTGTGACGTCTGACCCAGGATCTGAGTAACACAAAAACTACCCAAACACTGGGTTGTGACGTCTGACCCAGGATCTGAGTAACACAAAAACTACCCAAACACTGGGTTGTCACGTCTGACCCAGGATCTGAGTAACACACAAACTACCCAAACACTGGGTTGTGACGTCTGACCCAGGATCTGGGTAACACAAAAACTACCCAAACACTGGGTTGTTACATCTGACCCAGGATCTGAGTAACACAAAAACTACCCAAACACTGGATTGTGACGTCTGACCCAGGATCTGAGTTACACAAAAAATATCCAAATGTAAGAAAATAAGCCAATAAAATGACCCAAAAGGCTCAACCCAGGATTTGGGTAGAGAAAAATAACCCAAGATATGTTAGAGTGGCAGCTTAATGCGTTTTTCCCTCAAGATGAAAATCAAACAAAAGGATCTGAAAGTTCTTATGACATGATTTATTATAAACGCACTGAGGCAGAATATCTCCATATGATTTTGTCATTGAAAAAGACGTGTCATTATTCGCTTCCCAAAGGTTTTCAGAAAGCAGAACAAAAGACTTTCAAGAGTTTCAACTTATGAAGAAGCCACAAAACAGTAGCAGCCATTAAAATATCACATAATTTATGAAAAAAATAATCATTGACCCTGTAGTCTATAGGCAGCTACACTGTAAAAAAAACGCAAATTATTAACTTTTGCAGTACAATTGACTTGGATGTTGAAGTTATTTACTCAAATTATGTTAAACTGACTTTAAAAAATCTTGTATAACAAATGAAAGAAAGTTTAACATTTCTTAACTTATTTTGATGAGTTAAAACATATGTTGTCATAACTAATTGAACATTTAATTTTTTGCAGTGTACCATCTAAGGGAGCATCGTAACGGAAACGGAAGGCTATCGACTTTAACATCATACCATATTCCTGCCAAAAGGTTAATAAAAACAGCAACTCTTTGGTATCTCACCCTTCAAAACATAACTTGTGCGACCAAATCCACTGATTGCAGATTAAATACGCAGCTGGCTATCTCATGTTAAATGACTTCAGAAACTACTTTGGTCCGTGTCAATCGAAAGCAGAAAACTTGAAAGTCAATTTGAATGTAGAGAAGAGGAGGAACATTATATCCCGTGGTGCAGACTTGACTAACTCGTGCACATTACTGTCACCATAAAGGCAGATAATTGTGATTGGGCTAGTATTTGACATTAACAGCTTTGTCTGTTTTGTCTTTCTATCAGCTGTGTAACGTCATTATGTAACTTCAGTCCGACTGTGAGATGGACAAGCTAACGAGCCTGATGGGAAATCTTGGCACTGAGCATTTCATCACTGACATGAATGATGGAGAAATGAGCAAACGCTGCTACCAACCCGAGCGAAAAAGATCAACTGCGTCTATTTTGTAATGATTAGCATTTCAAAGGCAGCCAGCTTCAAAACATACACACAAAGCATTTCGAATCAATTAAAGAAATGTCAGGCTCAAAATCTCGGTGTTGTGCTGCTCATTTAGAAAACGTGTTATGTTTTAAAAGCACTATGTAACTGTTTTGCATGACTTTAGGAATGTAATACCTTTGCTTCTTGTCGCATTGAATGACAAAATGCTCTAAAACGCTCCAAAAAACACACATTCTCCAGCGCTATCATCCCTATAGAGATAATGATATATTTAAACATATACACCGATCAGGCTTAATATTATGAAGTGAATAACACTGATGATCTCTTCATCACGGCTCCTGTTAGTGGGTGGGATATATTAGGCAGCAAGTGAACATTTTGTCCTCAGAGTTGATGTGTTAGAAGCAGGAGAAATGGGCAAGCGTAAGGATTTGAGCGAGTTTGGGCCAGATTGTGACGGCTAGACGACTGGGTCAGAGCATCTCCAAAACTGCAGCTCTTGTGGGCTGTTCCCGGTCTGCAGTGGTCAGTATCTATCAAAAGTGCTCCAAGGAAGGACCAGTGGAGAACCGGCCACAGGGTCATGGGCGGCCAAGGCTCATTGATGCACGTGTGGAGCGAAGGCTGGCCCGTGTGGTCCGATCAAACAGACGAGCTACTGGAGCTCAAACTGCTCCAGAAGTTAATGCTGGTTCTGATAGAAAGCTGTCAGAATACACAGAGCATCTCAGTTTGTGCGTATGGGGCGGCATAGCCGCTGACCAGTCAGGGTGACCCCTGACCCCTGACCCCGCCGAAAGCACCAACAGTGGCACGTGAGCATCAGAACTGGACCACGGAGCAATGGAAGAAGGTGGCCTGGTCTGAGGAATCACGTGTTCTTTTACATCACGTGGATGGCCGGGTGTGTGTGTGTGTGTGTGTGTGTGGCTTACCTGGGGAACACATGGCCCCAGGATGCACTATGGGAAGAAGGCGAGCCGGCGGAGGCAGTGTGATGCTTTGGGCAATGTTCTGCTGGGAAACCTTGGGTCCTCCATCCATGTGGATGTTACTTTGACACGCTCCACCTACCTAAGCATTGCTGAGACCATGTTCAGCCTTTGATGGAAACGGTATTCTGGTGGCTCTGGCTCTTCCAGCAGGATAATGCTCCTGACACAAAGCACAAATGCTTCAGGAATGGTTTGAGGAGCACAACAACCAGTTTGAGGCGTCGACTCGGCCTCCAGATTCCCCAGATCTCAATCCAATCGAGCATCTGTGGGATGAGCTGAACAAACAAGTCCGATCCATGGAGGCCCCACCTCGCAGCTTACAGGACTTAAAGGATCTGCTGCTAACATATTGGTGCCAGATACCACAGCACATCTTCAGGGGTCTAACTGAGTCCATGCCTCGACGGGTCAGGGTTGTTTTGGCAGTGAAACTGGGACATAATTGCTTGGCAGTGGCGAGTGTCACAAAGGCTGAATCTGCTGGAGTGAATGACAGATCTTTAGTGCATCTGAGAGTCCGATTTGAAATCATTACCTCGAGTTCGGCGTCAATGTCCTCGATGTCTCCTCACAGCTCGGGAAGTTTCGTTTAACATTCCTTTTAATGAAAGTTTAACACTGGAATATATTTAGCAAAAGCCTTCATGTAATCTCCTAGCTGCTGTACAGTCGGAGGAACCGCTGTGAGGTGTTTCTGCACGTGTCCACCTTATTCTGCAATCTTTGATTATAAAAAAGGCCATATGAAAAAAAGATCATATTTTGGTAAATCCTCATGATTACGACAAAAACCAAACCAAAATTATAACATTAAAAACATGAAATTAGGACATTTAAAGTCATATTTATGACAAAAAGTCATAATTTAACATGTTATCTCATTATTTGACTTTTGAGGTATGACTGTCACTTTGAATGTCGTCATTTTGACTCAGTATGTCATAGTTTTGACTTTTAATCTCATAATAAGGGCTAATTTATTATGTTATAAATATGACTGCATGCCATCATTTTTTTTTAAATCTCATTAGGCCTATAACTAAGTATAATCATGAGGTCATAATGTTGTCTTTATCTCATAATTTGACTAATTAAATAATTAGGCCTATAATTTAGTATGTTATAAAAACTTAGTAGATTTAGTGTCATAATTAAACATTTTTATCTCATTTGACTTTTTAATCTAATTATGAATCTAACTGTCATTTAGCATGTCATGTTTTGTTACATTTTATGAGTCAAAATGATTATAGCATCATTGACTTTTTATCTCATAATTTTTAGTACTGACTTTTTGTCATAATAATGACCTAGCCTGTCATCATTTACATTTTTCATCCTAATTAGACCTTTTCCTAATCTTTATCCTAATTTGACTTTTTAAATATTAGGCCTATAAGTATAATATAATTATCATTGTCATCATTTTGACTTTTTATTTCATAATAATGATTTAGGTTGTCATAATTTCATCTTCATTTCATAATAAAATCTACAATTTAAAAAATATCTGTATATTATGACAAAATTATGACAGTATGACTTTTTGTCAGTTTTGAATTGTTATAATTTTGACTTTGAATGTCATCATTGACTTTTTATGTAATAATTTTGATGCCATAATTTCAACATTTTATCTCATAATTAGATTTTTTAAATATTATAATTAAGCCTATAACTAAGTACTGTATGTCATAATTTAGATTTTTTTTAAAGCATATGACTTAATCTAACTTTGTCACATGTTTTTATCTCATAATTATTATTCTTTATACTTTTAAATAATGTAAATTTTGACTTTGAATGTCATAATAAAGACTTTCAATGTCATAAGTGACTTTTAATGTCATAATTTTGTTTTATTATACCATTGTCTTTTTGTCATAATAATGACCAAGCATGTCATAATTTTGACTTTTTATGTCAAAAGTCAAAATCATGACTTAGTATTTTTGTTCATTTTGAATTATGCCATAAACTTGGCTTTTTGTTATGTCATAATAATAATGACTTAGCAGATCATAATTATTGTTTATATGCTGTGTTCGGTGTAACTCATTCGTAATTAATTACTGTAATTTAATTTTCCCTTGAAAAAGTAAAGTAAGGATTACTCTAAAATACTTATGTCAGTTCAAGTATAATTTATGCAGTTCTATTTAATTTATTTAAAAGAATTAAAAGAGCAGTTTCATGTCTATCTTTGACACAAAAGACACTGGACCACATATTTGAAGTTGCAGATGACCTGCATGTTCAAACTAAGGTGGATCAAGCGGGTCACTTTAAATTGATATTCATTCCTTGTAAACCTCTCTGTCTGACAGTTCATTAAACTTCCTGTCATGGGTGTTTGTGTTGTATAAACTCACCAAACAGCCGCTGTATCAATGCAAAACAAGCAGAGGTATTTCTCATTAGGAGAATAGAGCGGTTCCTCCAAACCCTGCCTGACCCCTGCTTCAGTACCTGCCCAGGTCCGTGTGTCTTATCTCCCCCCGGCAGGCAGCTCAATACACACCTCCGTCTGCAACAGCCCAAATCTGAGCAGGAGGAACCATTCAGGGTACAGGGGGATGAATGACAAGCGTGAAATGAGCTTGTGGCCTATCGTCTGGCTGTCATTGTGCGCTCCATCTGCTTTTATAACACTTAAACTCCTCATTATACTTCTCCTCAGTATACTTCACCTCAGTATACTTCTCCTCAGTATACTCACCTCAGTATACTTCTCCTCAGTATACTCACCTCAGTATACTTCTCCTCAGTATACTTCTCCTCAGTATACTCACCTCAGTATACTTCTCCTCAGTATACTCACCTCAGTATACTTCTCCTCAGTATACTTCACCTCAGTATACTTCTCCTCAGTATACTTCACCTCAGTATACTTCTCCTCAGTATACTTCTCCTCAGTATACTTCACCTCAGTATACTTCACCTCAGTATACTTCACCTCAGTATACTTCACCTCAGTATACTTCTCCTCAGTATACTCACCTCAGTATACTTCTCCTCAGTATACTCACCTCAGTATACTTCTCCTCAGTATACTTCACCTCAGTATACTTCTCCTCAGTATACTTCACCTCAGTATACTTCTCCTCAGTATACTTCACCTCAGTATACTCACCTCAGTATACTTCTCCTCAGTATACTTCACCTCAGTATACTCACCTCAGTATACTTCTCCTCAGTATACTTCACCTCAGTATACTCACCTCAGTGTACTTCTCCTCAGTATACTTCACCTCAGTATACTCACCTCAGTATACTTCTCCTCAGTATACTTCACCTCAGTATACTCACCTCAGTATACTTCTCCTCAGTATACTTCACCTCAGTATACTCACCTCAGTATACTTCTCCTCAGTATACTTCACCTCAGTATACTTCTCCTCAGTATACTTCACCTCAGTATACTCACCTCAGTATACTTCTCCTCAGTATACTTCACCTCAGTATACTTCTCCTCAGTATACTTCTCCTCAGTATACTTCACCTCAGTATACTTCTCCTCAGTATACTTCACCTCGGTATACTTCCCCTCAGTATACTACTCCTCAGTATACTTCACCTCAGTATACTTCTCCTCAGTATACTTCACCTCAGTATACTTCTCCTCAGTATACTTCACCTCAGTATACTTCTCCTCAGTATACTTCACCTCAGTATACTTCTCCTCAGTATACTTCACCTCAGTATACTTCACCTCAGTATACTTCCCCTCAGTATACTTCCCCTCAGTATACTTCCCCTCAGTATACTTCACCTCAGTATACTTCCCCTCAGTATACTTCACCTCAGTATACTTCCCCTCAGTATACTTCACCTCAGTATACTTCCCCTCAGTATACTTCCCCTCAGTATACTTCTCCTCAGTATACTTCCCCTCAGTATACTTCCCCTCAGTATACTTCTCCTCAGTATACTTCACCTCAGTATACTTCCCCTCAGTATACTTCACCTCAGTATACTTCTCCTCAGTATACTTCTCCTCAGTATACTTCACCTCAGTATACTTCACCTCAGTATACTTCACCTCAGTATACTTCTCCTCAGTATACTTCTCCTCAGTATACTTCTCCTCAGTATACTTCACCTTAGTATACATCTCCTCAGTATACTTCTCCTCAGTATACTTCACCTCAGTATACTTCCCCTCAGTATACTTCCCCTCAGTATACTTCACCTCAGTATACTTCCCCTCAGTATACTTCCCCTCAGTATACTTCTCCTCAGTATACTTCTCCTCAGTATACTTCCCCTCAGTATACTTCTCCTCAGTATACTTCTCCTCAGTATACTTCTCTTCAGTATACTTCTCCTCAGTATACTTCTCCTCAGTATACTTCACCTCAGTATACTTCTCCTCAGAATACTTCTCCTCAGTATACTTCTCCTCAGTATACTTCTCCTCAGTATACTTCACCTCAGTATACTTCACCTCAGTATACTTCCCCTCAGTATACTTCCCCTCAGTATACTTCACCTCAGTATACTTCTCCTCAGTATACTTCTCCTCAGTATACTTCTCCTCAGTATACTTCACCTCAGTATACTTCTCCTCAGTATACTTCTCCTCAGTATACTTCTCCTCAGTTTACTTCTCCTCAGTATACTTCACCTCAGTATACTTCACCTCAGTATACTTCTCCTCAGTATACTTCTCCTCAGTATACTTCTCCTCAGTATACTTCACCTCAGTATACTTCACCTCAGTATACTTCTCCTCAGTATACTTAACCTCAGTTTACTTCAACTCAGTATACTTCACCTCAGTATACTTCACCTCAGTATACTTCTCCCCAGTATACTTCACCTCAGTATACTTCACCTCAGTATACTTCACCTCAGTATACTTTTCCTCAGTATACTTCACCTCAGTATACTTCTCCTCAGTATACTTCACCTCGGTATACTTCACCTCAGTATACTTCTCCTCAGTATACTTCACCTCAGTATACTTCACCTCGGTATACTTCACCTCAGTATACTTCTCCTCAGTATACTTCACCTCAGTATACTTCTCCTCAGTATACTTCTCCTCAGTATACTTCACCTCAGTATACTTCTCCTCAGTATACTTCTCCTCAGTATACTTCACCTCAGTATACTTCTCCTCAGTATACTTCACCTCAATATACTTCACCTCAGTATACTTCACCTCAGTATACTTCACCTCAGTATACTACTCCTCAATATACTTCACCTCAGTGTACTTCACCTCAGTATACCTCTCCTCAGTATACTACTCCTCAATATACTTCACCTCAGTATACTTCACCTCAGTATACTTTTCTTCAGTATACTACTCCTCAATATACTTCACCTCAGTATACTTCTCCTCAGTATACTTCACCTCGGTATACTTCTCCTTGGTATACTTCACCTCGGTATACTTCACCTCGGTAGGCTATACTTCACCTCAGTATACTTCACCTCAGTATACTTCTCCTCAGTATACTTCACCTCTGTATACTTCACCTCAGTATACTTCACCTCAGTATACTTCTCCTCAGTATACTTCACCTCAGTATACTTCACCTCAGTATACTTCTCCTCAGTTTACTACTCCTCAATATACTTCACCTCAGTATACTTCACCTCAGTATACCTCTCCTCAGTATACTTCTCCTCAGTATACTTCACCTCAGTATACTTCTCCTCAGTATACTTCACCTCAGTATACTACTCCTCAATATACTTCACCTCAGTATACTTCACCTCAGTATACTTCACCTCGGTATACTTCACCTCGGTATACTTCACCTCAGTATACTTCTCCTCAGTATACTTCACCTCAGTATACTTCTCCTCA
>NC_090196.1:33426940-33449440 GCF_024679245.1 Pseudorasbora parva | reverse complement strand
TGTTGCTTTAAGTTGAACAGTCCTACTGTTTTTGAATGACTCCTTGAATGAATGGACAAATCTATGACTCATAAAGACTGTAACTTGCAGAAAGAGTCAACATTGCAGGCTGTTTACACTTCTTTAGTTGACATTGTGAAAACAAGTATAGTATAGCCTATTTTAAAATGAAACTGCATGATAGAGAAAGAAAATAAAGCATTGTGCTGCTTTTGAATGGACTGTGCAGAAAGAAGATGGATAAATATGTATTTTGGGCTCAGAAGAAGTGTAAGTGGTTTTTGTAGAGTTAGGACGCTGACCGTCTGCGGTCTTATGAGATCATCTCCATTCCCTTTGTTCATGATTTCCATCATTCTCTTTCTTACATGCACACAACCCTCATTTATTAATTCCTCTTGGCTGTCCATCACTGTGTGCCAGGCTTTGATTAATAGCTAATGATATTTCCGGATTTTTCTTCAGGAAATGTGAAAATCTAGTGTCCGCTCTCTTGCCTTAAATGATGGAAATGAAATCTAATTTTTGACGATGAAACACTTTTATATTCATAAGGTTACAGTTAACCAACAAAATCAAATTTGAATGGTTTCTGTGTCTATGAGCAAATATGAAATCCATGCCTCAGCTGAAATGGAAAAGGAATTAAAAAGTATATATCATGTGAGTTCTGCGGCCGTTCCATATCAGGAAGCTGTCAAATCAAAGCAAATCTTCCAATGAAAAGCAGCTTGTCTCTCTCTGTCAGACGGCAGGCGTCAGTCAATGTTTCTTCCCTCATCACTGCGTCTCCATATAGCTTGCAGATTTCCCATGGAAAACGAATTAATGTGCTAATATGGCAACAATCTGCGCTAATAGTCCTCGCTGCGTCTCCTGTTTACATGTGCTTAGCACAGACAAACACGTTTTTAATCGAATTGAACTGCTCCATTAGATCAGAGAGCAACCGGCGCTCTCTGTGATGACCTTACAGGCGATGTCAAACCAACCAGCAGATACTTAGAAAGAAAAAAACACATAACATCATTAACACCATCATTTAACAGCACAGCATCCTTAAGGGAAAGTTAAGACTTATTGCTTAAGTAAGGGATAATATACACCCAGCCGGTTGTTATCGCAGAATAAACCCCTCCAGAGTGATCAGGACCCCGACGCGAAGCGGAGCGTCACTGAAGGGGTTTATTCTGCGATAACAACCGGCTGGGTGGACATTATCCCGCTTATTACACGGCTACTAGTCTCTAATAAATAATTATTAGACACTTGTCTTGAGATTCAATATTTTATTAGCTCTTACGCAAAGCTTCCGCGAAGAAAAACAGTTCCAGACTGCTTTAAGCCTTTATCTATTGCTGCTAAATGTTGAAAATGAATGCTGAAAGGGTTAGTTCACCCAAAAATGAAACCAAGCCTATGATTTACTCACCCTCAGGTCATTATAGGTGTTTATGACATTCTTCTGTCAGACAAATACAATCAGAGTTATATTTAAAAAGTCCAGGCTAACGTTAATCCCAGCAGTAGTTGTGTTTGAACATTGAAGTCCATAAAAAATGCAGCTGTAACTGATTTCTTTTAAAGTTAACATTAATATTTTTATAAAGTTTTTTTTCATATGAAATGGCCACTGCACGTCTCACTAGAATAGCTACGTTCTTCATGTGAGATCAGAGCTGGCTTCACTATCATGAGTGGTGCTCAGTGGTGTGTTTGAGGGTGCGTGACCATTGCCAAACAGATCTCATCATCCTGTATCACACAGAACCCCCGCCGGGAAATCTCCAAGAGAAAGAAACTCATAAATCCTCCAAGCCAACTGATCTCTCACGTCTCGACTCCCTGCAGGCACGGACACTCGCATCTTTTCCCTGGATAGCCTACTCCTCCATTTTTAAGCGGATTAGATGACATTGTAAAAGCTGCCTTTTTTCTTTATCAGTGAGAAGAAACACTCGATTGAGTAAAACAATATTTATTGGGCTTGGTGTCACTATTACTCACACTATTACTCATAGCGTACAGACATGCTACAGACATTAATTATTCACAATAAAGCCTGAATTGATTATGAGATGAAAAGTCAAATTTATGACATAGCCTCTATGTTGAAATTATATCTTAAAAAGTTTTGATGTCGTATTTTTGAATTTTTAATCTCATGGTAGCTATGTGATAAAAAGTCGAAATTATAACATATTAGGTCTTTGAATTACCTGTTAACTTAATTGGGGTTTAAAGGGGTCAAATCTTACACTTCTTCTTATTTTCCCCAAAATGTCCTCTTATAATATTACAGTTTTTCTTAGTCACTTTGGTACATTTCTCAGATCAGAATTGAAATTCTACCTGTTCAATTCTCACATCATTGCACATCAAAAAAAGCAGTTTCTAATTTCTTTGAACAAGTTGCAAATGCTTTATCCATGCCAATGATTATGTAATTCTCTGTTGTTTCCTACATTATCAGTTGCTTATGTCATGAACATGTAGTACCCTCACCGCCTGATGAGGGGAGATATAATTATTAACAAAACACAGGACACGGAGCTGCAGCTGCTTCACCATCAGAGTCTGTGTATTGTCTGAGCAGCGCGCCCCCTCCCCCTGCAGGTGAACACTCCCAAGGGAAAAACAATCAAATAATCGATCTATCATTCATTCAAGGCTGAGCAGGGAACATCAATCGTCACAGAACTTAATCCACAATGTAAAATACATTTTTTTTCACATTTATTATGCATTTATTTCTGTAACCACCACACTCTCCCCTTCGAAAATAAATGTCGTCCCGACATTACTCTGTTTAGTGTTTCTTAATTTTTCTTTCTTTAGAGTGAAACTTTTAATTTGTGTATGCACTGCAGATTAACTGTACTTGCTATTCTTCAATAAAGGAATATACTGGACATTAACATAGTCGTTTGACTTCTTCAACTGTGACCTCTTTTCTTCACTCGATTTCAAATCTGTTTAGTATGCATATAAATACACTGGCTGATACTGTGGCACTGGGTAAGTCCATGATGTAGGGTTCTGCATGTCATATGGTGTGGGGTGAAATGATATTGCGTTTGGATGCTGTATGTTATAGCATGCAGGGGTACCAAAGTAATCGTAAGTGAATGTTTTCGGAGGTCTCCTCTCTCTCCTAGGCCATCTGTACCCCTGTTCTCCTTCACTGCATTCACCTGGGACTGCATGAGTATCTGCTTCATCATCAGGTTGTCCTACAGATTGTTCCTCATTCATCGCATCTCCCTCCTGTTGAGGTAAGCCATCACTCTCTGTTTGGGCTGCTGTTTCATCAGTACTCGTTATCTGTTGGTTAACTTCTCTTCTTTCCCTTCCAGGTTCACTTGGCTGGACAACAGGTAAGTATAGGTTATCTGATTCACCTTTTTCTTCCACAGGTTGCTGATGCCGAGTAGCAGGTAAGTAATAGTAATGGTCTTCATCATCCTCTTCTTCTGAATTAGACTCATTTCCCTCAACTGGCCTTTGTTCAGTCACTGTCTTCTTTGGCTTTGACTCCCTCCTGACTTCAACCTCCAATGGTAAGTAATCACAAGACAGTAAGAGATTACGGTGAAGAACACGAGATCTTCCCTTTCCTTGTTCCGGTTTCACTTCATAAATCGGACTCCCTTCTCCCACTTGACGCACTACTGTATGCACAACATCCTCCCAATGATTGCGAAGCTTCCCAGTCCCCCCTCTTGGTGTCAAATTTCGCACTAGGACACGATCTCCAGGGCACAATATGGAACTCCTCACCTTCCCATCATAATTCTTCTTGTTCCTCTCTGCTGACTTCTTCGTTGTCTGTCTGGTAATCTCAAAAGCATCTTGCATTTCTTGCCTCCATCTCTTTACATACTCTTTATAGTCTGTAGTTCCTGTTTCAGAGGTCAAGCCAAACAGCAGATCCACTGGTAACCTTGGGGACCTTCCGAACAGCAAGTAAAATGGGGAAAATCCTGTTACTTCACATCGAGTGCTGTTATATGCAAAGGTGAGTTTGTTTAGACACTCTTTCCAATTGGTTTTCTGTTTTTCTGTCAACGTTTTCAACATCTGGAGTAACGTTCGGTTGAAACGTTCAACCTGACCATTTCCTTGGGGGTGATACGGTGTGGTCCTTGATCCCGCAACTCCACAACTCTTCTTCAACTGTGCAACCAGCTGGTTTTCAAACTCTGCTCCTTGGTCATGGTGAATTCTTTGTGGGAACCCAAACTTCAGAGCATAGTCATTAAACAACTTGTCAACAACAGTTTTAGCTGATTTTGAGGTAGTTGCGTAGGCTTGTGCGAATCGTGTAAAGTGATCAACTACGATTAAGATGTACTCATACCCTCCTTTAGATTTATCCAGGTGTAAGAAGTCAACGGAAACAAGTTCAAATGGGTGAGTAGTGACAATGTTTTGGAGAGGTGCTCTTGTCTCTTTACATGGTTTCTTTTGTTTCAGGCAAGCACAACTTTTGGTCACATAATGATCAACATCATAACTCATTCGTGGCCAATAGAACCTTTCTCTGATTAATGACATTGTCCGATCTAGGCCTTGATGACCCATGTTGTCATGTAATTCTCTCAGCACATGTTGCTTATACTTCGCAGGTAGGAGCAGCTGTGTTCGAGTATTCGTCTTTCTACGAAAGATGCCATCGTCTCCCAAGAAAAGTTTGTCCCAACTTCGCAGTAAACATTTACTTTGTGTACTCAAGGTCTTAAACAGATGTCCTGTTGGCTTTTTGTCAGACAACTTAAACTGTAAAACGGGTCCAATGTGTTCATCATTTCTTTGTGCTTGTCTGATCTCATCCACGGGCAATGGCTGTTCGGATGTTTGGGCCTCATCAAAAGAAATCATGGCAGTCCAGAAGAGGTTGGAATGCGGTGCCTCTACTGCTTGGATGGTCGCTTCAACACTGTCAGATGGTAATTCCTCTGTACACACTTCCATTATAGTCTCCATGTCCTCCAGGGGCATTCTGGATAGGCTGTCTGCATCCACATTTTCTTTACCTGGCCTGTATTTGATGTTAAAATGAAAATCTGCCAGTTCTGCCACCCATCTACATCCCGTTGCATTTAGCTTTGCACTGGTCAAAACATAGGTGAGCGGATTATTATCACTATACACCGTGAATGTGGGGGCATAGTACAAATAATCCTTAAATTTTTCGGTGACAGCCCATTTTAAGGCCAAGAACTCCAGTTTGCCTGAGTGAAGGTGGTACTTCTTTTCTGCAGCTGTCAACGTTCGGGACCCATACGCGATGACTCTAAGCTTTCCGTCTTGTTTTTGATACAACACAGCTCCAAGTCCCTGATTTGAAGCGTCGGTATGAAGTACGAACGGCTGTGAGAAATCAGGAAATGCAAGAACAGGTGGCTCAACCAGACAGTCTATCAGTCCCTCCAGTATCTCTTGGTGCTTGTCCGTCCATACAATTGGTGTCTGAGAAGGTACTCCCCTTTTCTTTCCTTTCCACTTCTCTTTGTTTGTCTCAGTTTGTTTCAGCAAGTCGTACAAGGGTCCCGCAATCCGGGAGAAATCTTTTATATACTGTCGATAGTAACTCAACAGGCCCATGACTGCCCTCAGTTGCCCAACTGTACTAGGTCTCTTCTCTTTCAAATTTGTCACAGCAGCTGTATCGGCCGGATCCATCTTGCTCCCTTCTGCAGACACAATCCTCCCAAGGTACCTCACTTCACGCTTGAATAGTTCACATTTACTAGGCTTTAACTTTATTCCATACTGCCTCAATCTTTGCAAGACTTTTCTCACATCCTCGATGTGATGTTCAAAGGTGTTACTGAAAACTAACGTGTCATCCAGATAGGGAACGCAGATGTTATCCCTTAGCTCATCCAGGCACTCCTCCATGCAACGCTGAAAAGCCGAAGGAGCATTCATCAGGCCAAAAGGTATCCTGATCCACTCATACA
This sequence comes from Pseudorasbora parva, assembly GCF_024679245.1. Lineage (NCBI taxonomy): Eukaryota > Metazoa > Chordata > Actinopteri > Cypriniformes > Gobionidae > Pseudorasbora > Pseudorasbora parva. Next base: position 33,443,474 of record NC_090196.1, on the reverse strand, counting down.
AGCCCCACGGTGTTACAAAGGCTGTTAATGGTCGACTCTCCTTAGCCATGAAGCCCTGATGATACGCTTTTCCTTGGTCAAGAAGCGAAAACCAGGAGTTTCCCCCCAAACTGTCCATTATGTCTTGCACACGGGGAATGGGTTGTCGATCAGGATGAGTTTTACGGTTTAGCTGTCTGTAATCAATGCACAACCGTAAGCTGCCGTCTTTTTTTCGGACGCATACAACAGGTGAGGCATAGGGTGAGTTTGATTTCTGCACCCATCCTTGTGCAATGAGATCATGCAGGTAGTTTTTCATTTCTTGGTAGAGAGGTTTTGGCACTGACTGGTAAGTGCGTGCAACAGGAGTGGTGTCTTTTAGTGAAATGGCTAGATGCAGCTTTTCGATGCAACCTATGTCATTCTCAGATTTTGAGAATGAAGCTGCTTCCTCTTTTAACATTTGTTGGACAATCTGTTTTTCAGGCTCGCTGAGATGGCTCAAGTCAACTGGCGGAACCCATGTGATGTCGGCGGTATGGCTGGTTTCAGTCTTTATTTGGTTGACCATCACAGAAGTTAAACCAGGTCCTTCACAAGCTGCAGTTGGGTACACAGCCTGCACTGGTTGCACTGTTCCTATGACCGTCTTGCCCGCTAACATGAGGTCATGATCTGTAGGGTTCTGTACACTGACGATGATGTGTGGAGAAGTATGTTGCTGCAGTGTCACGATCGTCTCACAGAACTCCAACCCCTCTATCCATTGTGGGTTAACATCAGGCTCAAAAAGAAGCAATATCTCCTTTTCCTTTGATCGCTGTGACTGCACTCTGCATTCAATTTGTACCGATGTGTGTTTTGGCACATACACATTTTCCTTTGTTGTTTTGACTATATACTCACATGGTGTCTCGGCATGGACTTGTCTGATGAAAGCTTGGACTGTTTCTGTTGCGATATTATGGCAGACTGTTCTCTTGTACTCACTTGTGATTGGCTGCGTTATTTCCTTGTTGTTCACCATTTGCTCGATCACATTATACCCAATGATAGGATGACCGAGCTGACTACCCCTCATCACTAACACAGGTATAACAAGTTCATCAGTCTCCACTCCATTTGATGCCAAACCAAAAGTCACTTCCATCCACCCCACATAAGGTATGTCCTGTCCGTTTGCTGCCACTAAACGGAGTCCATCAGGTGCGTCAATTACCTCGGCTACATTTCTCAGTCTGATATTTGGTAAGTACTCATTCTTCCACTGCTCATCCACTATACAAACTTGAGATCCTGTATCCCATAATGCATCGACAAGGAGCCCTTGAATGTAACATGGCACTAGACACTGCTTTCCTACAAAGGTGGCACGTGTGGACTTGTCGATTTCCTTTTGGTGAACTGAAGAATTCGTGTGTACTCTTGCTGTCTGGTTACATTGTTTCATATGGGCTGTCCAGTGATTCGCTTGACATGCTTTAGAACAATATAATGTTTGCTTACAGGCAGCACATTGTCGCAGTCTAAGGTCAGAACCCGTGACGCCGCACTGTGCACAGCTTTGTGGGGACATTATTGCATAACTGGTCACTCCTCGTCCCGCAGTCGTGACCCCGTCCCGTTTAACGACTGGTCTCTGTACATTGTCGGTCCTTGTGCTCTACAACCAGCCAGAAAATGATCACTACTGCCACACCTATAGCAGTGAGTACAGTACACATCCAGTCCACTCTGCTGACATGCCATACATTTTCTCACACGAGTCGATGGTGGATGGTAACGCTGCGCAGGGAACCACTGTTGCCGTTGGAAAGCATCCCCTCTCCTGCCGTACGGCTGCACATAACTATGAGGTGGGTATGCAGATTGAGACAATGGCATGATGGTTTGTTCTCTCACAAGGGCAGAGCACTGTGTGGGTGTGACTTGTGGTTGTCTAATGGACTCTTTAATTTGAGAAACTTCAACACTGAGATCCTTTAGCAGCGCCATTTCTGATCGCATTTCCCTCAACTCACTCAAAATGTCAGACTCTTGTTTCTCTGTGCTTTTCAGACATGGCTTCTTTTCTTTCTTTTCGACAGTGACTTCACTGACCTGTACTGAATGCAGCTTGGGGTGTTGCTGTTGAACTAGAAGCTTCTTCTTGCTTTGACGCTCTGTTTCATTGGAACAAGCAATATTAAGTTTGTCAAAGAGGATTTCATCACTCACATCAATTGCAGTCAAGTAAGGTTGCAGGTCACTTCTGATACTGTCATTTTGTAGGCCAGTGAGGACAGTGTGAAGAAACATGCTCTGCACTAGTTTTGGGTCATACTTCAAGCTGGATTCCGCTTCCTGAGATGCGAACAGGATCTTTTGCCTCAGATCAAGACACCGAACGAGGAAACTTTGTGGGGTCTCTTTACTACTTTGTGCCTCGGATGTGAGCTGTTTGTACAATTCGGTCGCACCTCTTTCTTGATAATGCGCTCTCAGTATACGTCTCAGCACAGGAAGGGTTAAATTTGGTTTTCCCTCCAGGTAACTACGCAGCTGCATGCCTGGTGCAATTGCTCTAATCACTGCATCGACTAGTTCAAGCTCTGAAACTCCCCTGCTCAAGCCATGTTCGATTTGATGGGCCAAACTTGAAAAGGTGAGCTTATCTTTTTGTCCAGGTTCACCTATCTGTCCTGATATCTTGAATTCTCTGTTCCAGGGAGGTATGACTGGTCTGTGTGTAATTAACTGCAGATCTGCACTTGTGTCTGGCTGCACATTTGGACTTTGCAACGTGAAATAACTTTGTATAGTGCTTGCATTCTGTTGTGTACCTGTGTGTTGTGGTGTGTGATTAACGGCTCTCTGTTTTTGCTCTATTAGTTTTTGCAGCGCTAATTGTAATGTGTCAATTTCTTTTTGTAATTTTTCCTGCTCTGTAGTTTCTGCTACGGAATCGGCAGCTACTCTCTTAGAAGTCTTAACTGCGTGTTTTTCTGAATCACCATTTCCATTAACCCCCTGAATTTCACTGATTTTATCTTTTAGACACAAAAGCTCGGCCATACCAGCATCTTCTAGCTCCTCTAATGCCTCTCTCTCAATGTGTTTCACAATCACAGAAATAAGAAATGAGCGACTTTTGCTACTGGCATGTTCACACTCAATCCCTAGGAATTCACACAGTTCAATCAAATTTTCTTGTGAGAGAGCATACACTGCTCCGATCACCTCAAGCTTCAAGTCCTCCAAATGATCCATGGGTTACTCAGTCTTTAGATGTGTGTAAAGTGATATGATAAGTGTCCTTAACCTGGCTGGAATTCTACAGCACTCCTGGTCTCGAAGATTAACCTTAGATTGCTGGCACTTTCCTTCCTGGCTTGACACGGACACCGAACTTCTTCACTCCACTGGTCACCTGGGCTGAGTAGTAGGCTGAATGGCACTGGAAGCGGGCTGTCGTCACTGGAAGCCAACTCGCACTGCATTCATCCTCGCTGGGGCCTCCAAAATGTAGTACCCTCACCGCCTGATGAGGGGAGATATAATTATTAACAAAACACAGGACACGGAGCTGCAGCTGCTTCACCATCAGAGTCTGTGTATTGTCTGAGCAGCGCGCCCCCTCCCCCTGCAGGTGAACACTCCCAAGGGAAAAACAATCAAATAATCGATCTATCATTCATTCAAGGCTGAGCAGGGAACATCAATCGTCACAGAACTTAATCCACAATGTAAAATACATTTTTTTTCACATTTATTATGCATTTATTTCTGTAACCACCACAAACACAATGTCACAATTTGTCATAATTTCAACTTTTTGTCATCTTTTTAACATTTAATGTCTTGATTAATAATTTCTGCTTTTTATTATATAAGTCATTAAGTCATGACTAATTATGATTGTCATCATTTTTTAAATTTGATGTCATAATTTACTTTCACTTATTATGACCAATTATGGCTTAGTATCATAATTACAACTTTTTATATCATTATTTGATTTGCATCATGATTTGCTTGTTTTTTTTCTTCCATCTCAAGTGGTGGAAATGGGCTCTTAATGACTTTAATACTTTCTCCAACCAGTGTGGACTAAAATATATACTTTTATGTCAACATTTTGACTTTTTAGTCTCATAATAATGACTTGGTATGTGATACAAAAAAGTCAAAATTACGACACTAGTCATTGTCACGTTGGCACAAAAACTTTTTATGTCATCATTTGGCTTAAAAAGATGAATAAATTAATGATTTGCTTTGTTTTTTGTTCTACGTCTGGTGTGTCCGGACTACTAAAAGATATTTTTATGTCATAATTTTGATTTTTAATCCTACAATTATGACTTGATCGAAATTGACACATATTTTGGCATACCGTAAATTCATAATTGTGACATAATTTGACATTTGATGTCATTACTATGACTTAGTATACCATAATTATGACTTAGTAGCCTATAGCATAATTTCAACATACCATTTTTAATCACATACTGGACGTGCCATAATTATTACACGAGACATAAATTAAATGTCATAATTATGACAGTATGTTTTATGTAGGCTAATAAAGAAGATCGACAAATTCATGATTTGCTTGCTTTTTTCATCTCATGTGGTAAAATGGGCTTCTGTTTCTTGTTGACTTTAAATGTCAAAATGCTTTCTTCAGCCAGCGTGTCCAGACTACTAAAAGAAATATTCCCTTTTGCCTTATAGTAGTCCTCATATATGCTGGTCACAAACCAACTATTCAGGAAAAAAAACGTATCAGATATTCAATTTCTCCTCTTCTGGACTAAAACAACAGACTTCCAGAAAGGTGAATTATTCTCTTTCTTGTTGAGGGAGTGTGTCTTTATGAACTCTGGTTTTTGCTTGTGTTCAACAATGCTTGGAGCGCTGAGGGAATATCATCGAGAGTATACAGAGAATACTGAATAAAAGTTATACTCTTACATTTATGGGGAACTTAAATTTTGTTTTTAAAAATGTTTGCCCTCATGGACAATCAAAACTGATCTGATTCAAAAACACTTTTTTTCACAGGCCCACATCACTCTCATCAATGGCCGCCGGATCCGTTAGTGCAGCTCTCGTGCAGACCGGAATATTTTCTCTTTCGGTGTGTAAATGTCATGGCGGTTGATTGCGGTCCTGGCCGTCGTTTTTTGCGATAAAATGTGCGTTTGACCTGCGCTTTCTTATCTCTGTTCAGATGCTTCGGCTCAAACCGCTCGTCAACACCGGCGTCGATAACGATAACGCGTTTACTAAACAAAGCGGCTCGCAAAAGAGCGCGAAATTCAAATATCTGCCAAACGGTTATCAGATGTGTGATAGCGCAAACATAATGAAACTCTGCTTTGTCGCGAAGCCTGATTAATTTCCCTGAGATTGTTCATTTAAATGTTCCGAAGCTTCATGCCAAATGAGTTTACCTCATGGCTTCCTGTTTATGGGCGACTCGGATTCATAACGGCCAGCGTTCTGATGCTGGGTTTTTAAAGTTCGCTGTTTTTTTTATTCCTCTGCTAAAGTGAATTAGTTTGGTGGTGCTGAGACTGTGAAGGCTGGTTAATGCAGTTACAACAACCAGATGCGGGTAATTAGCTGTGTGTGTGGATGTCATGGTTTGCCTTGAGATCATTTTTAATGTATAACTAATCAATTATTGTCTAGATACCAAACACATTAATTGCACATAAAACTTAATGTTGAACAGTAAAGCCGTTTTTTTAAATATGGACAAATGGTAACAGTTGGTAGCAGTATAAGACTGAAAACAGCTGCGTGTGTGTGTGTGTGTGTGTGTGTGTGTGTGTGTGTGTGACAACAGATGTGTATTTAAAGTCGGCATTAAACTGAACTTATAGCCTACTAACATGCATTGCTTCCATGTTTCATGGGCATCGGAAGCAAAAAAAGGTCCTCTCTGAATTTTTTTACTGGTAGATGCCGTTTAAGTACAAATCTACTGCGTTGTTTACTAAACATCTGGCTTGGCCATACAAAATTAGGAAAATCACTGAACTTTAGAGTGGAATAATGTAGGGGGAAAGCTTGGAACATACTCTGCAAGAACAAAGATATTGGTTTGTTTTCTCAAGGTGGCAAGAACAAAGTTCGTTCTGGCCGACAAGAGCACAAATAGGGCAAGGTTTTTTTTTTTTTACTGTGCAAGGTGAGAATTTCCTTACTTTCCTTGCATATAATCTTTATAACATTTACATTTTCTTAACACGAGACCCTTGATTTCGTCCACAGAGACCTCTCTTCTGCTCGTGAAGAAGGTGGTGGTTCCTTTCCTGGTGGACCGTTTCCTTACATCTGCAGACAGGAACCTGAAGGAAGATGATCCAAGGGTGGACTGGCTCCAGCCTCAAGGCATCCTGCCAGCTTTCCCAGTGAGTAGCAGTCAAATATTCTCAAATATCCAGAATAAAAGAATAGTAAAGAATTTTGGATGGTTGTGGTTTGCTAAAATTGCTAGTGGTGGATTCTGGTGATCGGACCACACGGGCCAGTAGGGGTGTCAACAATAATCGATTCGGCGATGCATCGCGATGCGGGGCATGAATGATTCAGCATCGATGCGGCAAAGTGCCATAATCGATTATGTCACTGTTTATTTTCTGGCGGACGATAAAGTTGTGAAGTTTCAAATACTTCCGGTTCCGGGAAAATAACAACAACAACAACAAGGAAGATGGCTGAGGCGGAGGGAGATGACCGCGATAGACGGGTTATTAAAAACGCGGTAACACGCTAACGACCCGTGTGTAGGATTGTACGAATATATTTTTTGCACAATAATAAATTAGTCTATAATGACGAAATACGGCGCAATTCACCTTTATTCCACAAGGTGTCAATGTCTGATACCCAATGATGAAGTGACGTTTCACTCATAGTTACCTCTGACAGAAAACGAAACTATAATTATAATCTGCAAAACTTGAAATGGGTTAGTGATTTACTTCAGAGAGCAAGTACTAAACACAATCATATGTTAGTGTCACTGTCTCTTGATGATGGATGTGGTCAAGAAGCTGTCAGTGATCAAAATATTGATTTTGAAGACGTTGAAAATGAGTTTGGAGAATATGCTGGAGATCGCGAATATGAGCGGATGCTGAATGTACTGGTAAACGAGCTCTGACGAGGTCATATGATGATGGTATTAAACATCTGCTCAAACTGAATCCTTCCAAGCTCCAAAAGGTAACGAAATAGGTTTTATTTTATTCTTCTGTAGCTGTTACTCTAACATCAGGAGTTTTATATATTATGACGACAGGTAGAGGTCTATCCATGTTAAATATAGATCCGGGTCGCTAACGACCTGAATATGTAAGAATGTTTGGTGAAACAGTCATGCATTTAAGGGGTAATTGCATTTTATTTAATTTTATTTAATTACATTTTATTTTATTTAATAACTTTTATGTCAAAGATACAGGAGACACATAGCAGCCAATACAACCTGTTGTTTAATATCTGCTTGTATTGCCTCATGACTGATAAAAAATTTGCTTTGTGTGCAGTAGAATTTTGATGCATCACAATGCGTCGTAGAATCGAATCGAATCGTTACCTGGTGAATCGTAATTGAATCGAATCGTGAAGGCAGTGCCTACGGGCCAGTCTTGGCTCCCCACGTATATCAATGAGCCTTGGCCGCTAATGACCCAAAATAAAAGTTTGTGTTTACATAATATATGTGTGTGTGCTGTGTATGATTATTATCATTCTGATGATGACATGCAATGCATGTATTTAAGAAATATTTGCATGTGTATATTGTGTATATATAAGTTATCTTATATATAATTATATATATTTTTTAATAAAATAAAATTTTTCTTAAATATATGCATGTTTTTATATATGCATAACTATACACAGTACACACACACACATATTACGTAAACAAACTGTAATATTAAAGATTGTTCAAATGTACAAAAAAATGCCATTTATTGCAACAAATAGAATTCAATTTATTTTTTGAATGTTTATAAAAATGTTTATGAAAAAATCAGTGTGACAAGTTTTAAACTAATTGTGTTTAATCTTCAGTTGACACAAATTGATTGTGATCCTTTCATAAAAGAGGCCCAACGACACACACATAATTTGTGTTTTAAAAATCAACGATAATCAGACGCGATCTGGAATGACAGATCAGGTGCACGTTCACAAACACACTTCAGTCCTGCTGATCGTAATAAAAATATGGGATGCAAAGAGAAATCTGGTGCTCAGCTGCTCCTTTCACTGCAGTAACAAGATCGTAATCATTTGAAGTTCTCCCACTCACGTACAGATGCATGAATGCATTCTCACAGGACACACACTTCAATACACTCAAACACGAGTGTTATGCATGAATGCAAGTGTGCACACGGACACGAAAACACAAAGAAAACCCCCTCAAGATCACTGAATCATACATAAAACGAGCTTTATTTGTTTCCTCTGTGATCTGTTTCCGCCCATGGCTGTGATTCTAACACACACTCATTAGTGCACACGATTAATTAGACAGAAATGCTGCTGCAAATCAAATATTGAGTCTTCCACCAAAGGCCCGTTTACATCTGTGTTTTTTTAAATGTATTTAATAAAGGGCTGTTCACGCTGTTCATGTACATTATCCTTTAATCAATGTTTTGTGAACATTAAAGGCGTCCTGCTGGGTTTCAGACGCGGTGATTTTCTGTCAGGCAGAACTAAACACACACACTTACAGGATCAACACTCGTCACAGAGCAATAAACATCTAAAGATTGTTCTGAGAGAATAAATATATTTCGTCAGCATTAGAAGTATCAGAAAAGCTTTGATATTTAGGAAGTCATATCTGATAAACTTTGCTGTATGAACTGGGATTGGCTGTTGGTTTTAATGGCCATCATTTTGTTCTTATAATGTGATTTATCGGCTGTTTTCCTAATGAGGATTTCGGATATTGCAATCTTTATGTGGACATTTTGTCCTTAGAATGTAGGGTTCACCAGGACACACACACACACACACACACACTCACACACCAACACACACATACACGTTCACTCACATTGACTCACTCACTCACTCAAACAATCGCACACATGCACATTTACACACACTCTCTCACACACACACTCTCTCCCACTCACTCTCTCACACAGACACATTCACTCCCTCTCTCATACACACAAACAACACTTACACTCTCACAATTACACACTCTCTCTCACACACACACACACACACACACACACACACACACACACACACACACACACACACACACACACATTGACTCACTCACTCAAACAATCGCACACATGCACATTTACACACACTCTCTCATACACACACAAACAACACTTACACTCTCACAATTACACACTCTCTCTCTCACACACACACACACACACACACACACACACACACACACACACACACATTGACTCACTCACTCAAACAATCGCACACATGCACATTTACACACACTCTCTCATACACGCAAACAACACTTACACTCTCACAATTACACTCTCTCTCACACACACACACACACACACACACACACACACACACACACACACACACACACACACACACACACACACACACACACACATTGACTCACTCACTCAAACACACACATGCACATTTACACACACTCTGTCACACACAATCTCTCCCACTCACTCTCTCACACGGACACATTTACTCCCTCTCCCATACACACAAACAACACTTACACTCTCACAATTACACTCTCTCTCTATCACACTAACACACACACACACACACACACACACACACACACATTGACTCACTCACTCAAACAATCGCACACATGCACATTTACACACACTCTCTCATACACACAAACAACACTTACACTCTCACAATTACACTCTCTCTCTCACACACACACACACACACACATTGACTCACTCACTCAAACAATCGCACACATGCACATTTACACACACTCTCTCACACACACTCTCTCCCACTCACTCTCACACGGACACATTCAGTCCCTCTCCCATACACACAAACAACACTTACACTCTCACAATTACACTCTCTCTCTCACACTAACACACACACACACACACACACATACACATTGACTCACTCACTCAAACAATCGCACACATGCACATTTACACACACTCTCTCATACACACACAAACAACACTTACACTCTCACAATTACACACTCTCTCTCACACACACACACGCGCGCGCTCACACACACAGAAAAACACACATACACTCTCATAGACACACACACACATTCATTCACACAGACACACTTACACTCCTCACACGGACACACACAAGCACTCATACATGCACTAACACACACATGCACTCACACACACTCACACACATGCACTCTCACACAGATACACACACACACACGCAAGCACAAACACACACTCACACACAGACACACACACACACATTCACATTTACATACACATGCACTCACACACACACACAAACACACACTTGGACACACTAACTCACTCAGACACACTCACAAAATCACACACCCACCCACTCACACGCACACTCACTCGCACACACACTCACACACACTCTCATGCACTCACACATGCTTGCTTACACACACGGACTTACTAACACACACACACACACACACACACACACACACACACACACACACACACACACACACACACACACACACACACACTCACACATTAGCCTATTCGGATCACATTTGTTCTCATAGGGAGGAAGGTATTTTCATCATTGACAGGGGCTAGTCAGTGATTTTCTCCCACCACCCACGTAAAAATCCACACACACACACACACACACACACACACACACACACACACACACACACACACACACACACACACACACACACACACACACACACACACACACACACACACACACACACACACACACACACACACACACACACACACACACACAATCAATCAGTTTGTCTGAAAATAACATGTTGTGCAACTTTTTTTCCATCTGCTAACAACCTGTCTGTGTGAGTGTGTGTGTGTTTTTGTTTCCACACGCCAGCGACATTAAAATGAATCTACAGTTCCAGATGGCCACGCACACCCTAATCACACAAAAACAATAATTACATAAGGCAAAATTATTGTTATCTTGCGGCGTATTTGTGTGGCAGCAGCTTTGTGTTCGCTCTCAGGTCGCATCTCGTCATGTTGAACTTTCAAACACTCTTATCACGGCCTTTCCACGGAACGGAAGCTTATTTAAAGATATCCATCTCGATCACGTCGTGCAAATCAGGCCGATACAGAGCAACAAACAAATAAATAACACACATGGACCAAACCAATCTAAAGCTCGCGGCCGAGAAATACATCAGGATGTGGCGTGACTGAGATGAATATATACTATTAACCCACAGATAGTCCACATACACACTAACAAAGCACACACACTTAAACGCACTTTTACAGCCAATCAATTTGTCTGAAACTAACACATGTTGTGCACTCACTCTAACACACACACACACACACACACACACACACACACACACACACACACACACACACACACACACACACACACACACACTCACTCACTGTACTCACACAGTCACTCTCACACACACACAAACACGCTCTCACACAAACACGCACACTCTCGAACACACACTCACACACGCACTCAAACACACTTGCACACAATCACTCTCTCACACACACATACAATCACACTCACTCACTTACTCACACAAACACTCTCTCTCTCTTTCTCTCACTCTTTCACTTACTCACTCACTTACTCACTCACTCACTCACTCACTCACTCACACACACACAATCTCTCACTCACACACACACACACACACACACACACACACACACACACACACACTCACTGTACTCACACAGTCACTCACACACACACAAACACGCACACTCACGCACACAAACACAGACACACACACCCTCGAACACACACTCAAACACACTTACACACAATCACTCTCACACACACATACACACACTCACTTACTCACTTACTCACACACACACACACACACACACTCACTCACTCACTCACTCACTCACTCACTCACTCACTCACTCACTCACTCACTCACTCACTCACTCACCCACTCACTCACACACACTCACACTCACTCACACTCACTCACACTCACTCACACTCACACACACACACACACACTCACACAATCACTCTCTCTCTCTCTCTCTCTCTCACACACACTGTACTCACACAGTCACTCACACACACACAAACACACACTCACACAAACACGCACACTCACGCACACAAACACAGACACACACACCCTCGAACACACACTCAAACACACTTACACACAATCACTCTCACGCACACATACACACACTCACTTACTCACACAAACACACACACACACACTCACTCACTCACTCACTCACTCACTCACTCACTCACTCACTCACTCACTCACTCACTCACTCACTCACTCACTCACTCACTCACCCACTCACACAATCTCTCTCTCTCCCTCACACTCTCTCTCTCTCTCTCTCTCTCTCTCTCTCTCTCTCTCTCTCTCTCTCTCTCTCTCTCTCTCTCTCTCACACACACACACACACACACACACACACACACACACTCACACAAACACCAGCTGTTCAGTGTTCACAGCCGTGTACAAAATTTATTGTGCTGCTGCTGCAGAAAGGCATTTGAGGTTAGAGTAATTTCACTGGTTACCTCTGAGAACACGGCCTTCATTCTGTCCCTGTGCACTTCAAAACACTCATTTGACCGGGCAGGTAATGACAGCTTTGAAGTCAAGTAGAGAAATGTGTGTGTGTGTGTGTGTATATGTATGCATGTGTGTGCGTGTGTGTTGCTGCTGTGGAAATGAACTGGGTTTTGAAGTGTCAAACACACAGTGAATCTGCAGAGATAAAAACAGACGCAGATGAGAACAGCATGAGATCTGGAGGTCTCAGTGTCTCTGGGCATTATTCTCATGGTTAGCAGAAGCTCATGTATGTGGTACAGGGGAAAACGGTTCAAAAGCAGTTCTATTACTGCTATATCAGCATCTTAAATGATACGCTATGGAAACTCATAAGGGATTGATGAAGAGCACTAAAGTAATGTCTTAGTATGCTGAAGCATTAAGAGCTCCTTTCACTGGAACTAAGGCGCCAAGCCCAACCCCTAAAAAACAACAACCCCACACCATAATCCTCCCTCCACCAAACTTTACACTTGGCACAATGCAGTAAGGCAAGTCCCGTTCTCCTGGCAGTCGCCAAACCCAGACTCGTCCATGGGATTGTCAGACTGAAGCGTGATTGGTCACTCAGAGAACACGTCTCACTGCTCTAGAGTCCAGTGGCGGCTGCTTTACTCAACTCCTTTGCTCCGCTTTGCATTGCTCTTGGTGATGTAAGGCTTGGATGAGCTGCTCGGCCATGGAAACCCATTCCATGAAGCTCTCTACGCTATTCTTGAGCCCATCTGAAGGCCACAGAAGTTTGGAGGTCTGGAGCTGTTGACTCTGCAGAAAGTTGGTGACTTCTGCGCACTGTAACCCTCAGCATGCGCTGACCCCGCTCTGGGATTTAACACTTTGTGGCCAGTTGCTTTTGTTCCCAATGGCTTCCACTTTGTTATAATCCCACTAACAGTTGAGCGTGGAATATTTAGTAGTGAGGAAATGTCAGGAATGGACTTATTGCACAGGTGTCAGCCTATCACGGCCCCACGCTTGAGTTCACTGAGCTCCTGAGAGCGACCCATTCTTTCACTAATGTGTGTAGAAGCGTCTGCAGGCCTAGAGCTTGATTTATACACTTGTGGCCATGAAGCGATTGAACACCTGAACTCAGTGATTTGGAGGAGTGTCACTATACTTCTGGCAATATTGTGAACAAAGGTCTTACACACTCTAAAAAATGCTGGGTTAAAAACAACCCAAAGTTGGGTTGAAAATGGACAAACCCAGGAATTGAGTTGTTTGAACCCAATGAATGGACTCATTCAAACAACCCAATTTCTGGGTTTGTCCATTTTCAACCCAACTTGAGTTGGTTTTAACCCAGCATTTTTTTAGAGTGCAGGTTTGGAACAACATGGGTAATTAATGTCATAATTTTTGGATAAATTAAACATTTTAAACACTTCAACTCTTTCTCAGAGCAGTCTAAAAAAACGGTAACACTTTATTTTAAGGTTCAGTCATTAACTATTAACTAGTGGCTTATTAGCATTAGGGCTGTTTCGAATGCAATTTTTTGAGCTTCGAAGCTTAGGTGGCAATCAATATTGAATATTCGAAGCTTCGGTGGGTGGGGCTAAATATATAATAATAGTGTCGGTTTGCATTTGTATCATCTTTCACGACTTCACGTTTCACTCTTCGGCATCGTAAATGTGTTGTGGCAGACCCAGTGGAGTGCAGTGTTGCATTTGGTGCAATATGATCAGGTGGCACACATTCTTTAAATATTAATAAACATTTAATAAATAGATAACATTAAATAGAACAGTTTCCGGTACGCATTACACGGGCAGGTTTATGCTCCGAAAACGGACAGTGCACAAGTGATACAAAACACAAAGTCTGTTGAGAGCAAGAACTTTAATAAGGTATTAATAACGAACCTTTCTTTAAAACAAATGAATCCCAAAACAGAAATTAAATTAGTAACACACAGTGATTTCAACGAACTGTAATAAATAAAGAACACGGTAGCATGCTTATAAACAGTTGAATAAGAATAAATGAATTGTTTTTAAAATGACACAAAATATAATATCTATTACAATTAGTTTTATTCTATATAAGGGATTTATTTTGTCTTATTCTGACTTTTTGTTAATTTAAATCTTTAAAATGCGCGATGCTTTTATTGAAAGCATGTTGCGGTGTTTTTTTAAATGTATTATTATTATTTAAAGCATGAGTGAGAATGAGTCCGCGACGGAAGTCACGTGTTGGAAAAAACAACAACGAATATTCGAATCTCAAAACTGAAAATCGAATGCCACCTCACCGAACGAATATTCAAATATTCGATTATTCTAGTACAGCCCTAATTTGCATGCATATTACTAGGATATTGTCTGTTTATTAGCACTTATAAAGCTCATATTAATGCCTTATTCTGCATGACATTATTCTACATCCCTTAATCTGACCCAATACCTAAACTTAACCGCTACAAAAACTACCTTACTAACTATTAATAAGCAGTAAATTAGGAGTTTATTGAGCCAAAAGTCGTTGTTAATAGTGAATATGTGTTTCTCATACTAAAGTGTTACCGGAAAATCAAATCAGATGTATTGTTCCTTTTAAAAGTATTTAATTTACTCCATTATCCAACACTAGAAAACAAATGTGACATGATTGAACATTCATTGAATGTGATTAGCTCAAATCAGTAGCTCTGGTTGGCTGCGGATCTGAGAAGGTTATGCAGGATTCGGTTGTTATGCAATAAGATGAGCCGCATGAAATATTGGAGTAAGTCACCATGTCCTCTGATCTCCCGGCGGTGTCTCGACCTCCAGCGTCGACTGCATGGATCTGAATCTGTAATAGAGACTGAGACAAGCCACAGATCTCAGATCAGGACCTCTGACTCTCAGAAACAACACGACTCGCTCAAACACAAGCACAAGCCATGCCTGTCCTCCACTCAGTCTAAAAAAGGCTGGGTTAAAAACAACTCAAGTTGGGTTGAAAACATAGACTGTAAAAAAAATATGGCTGTAGTGTCCGTGACGTCACCCATAGGTTTCTGATAAGCCGTTCTGAAGCTTAAAGTAGGGGCGAGCTGTGCATCGCCATCTTGCGAGTCATCGCGAGTCACTCCCGTATAACAGATAATGGGCAAAAAGGCGGGATGTGGGCGGAGCTTATGTGACGCAATGACTATAGATGGCGGATAAATAGCTATCCACCTGTCACTCAAAGTAACCAAGCACTTAATTATGCAGAACTTTAAGGCTTTATATAATGTAAACGAATGAGTTATAAAAAAAATTCACCCCCCTCACAGTCGCCATGAAGGGCAAAATTAGCCGTATAGACCAAAACCACAATTTGTCCCAGGCTGTAAACATGTTTTATTCTGCTGTAAAGTTGGGCATTTTAACATGAGGCTCGATGAGATTCTGCTCCTTCTGGAGCCGCTCTAGTGGCCAGTTGAGGAATTGTAGTTTAAGTCACTTCAGTATCGGCTTCAAGAGCAGACTGATCTCATGAAATGGCGTATGATACATCAATTCGTATGTCATTTTGGCGTGCTATGAAGACGCATAATCGCTATTTAGCGTGTTTATCAATCCGTTTCATTCTATCCCCCTTTACTTTCCCTACCCCTAAACCTACCCATCACACACACACGCACACGCACACACACACACACACACACACACACACAGCCCCTAAATCTACCCATCACACACACACACACACAGCCCCTAAACCTACCCATCACACACACACAGCCCCTAAACCTACCCA
>NC_090196.1:33366940-33424440 GCF_024679245.1 Pseudorasbora parva | reverse complement strand
TACACACACACACACTCACTCAGACTCACACACACACATATACACACACACTTACACACACGCTCACTTACTCACTCAGAATCACACACACACACACATGCACACACTCAGACTCACCCACTCTCCCTTTCTCTCTCTCTCACACACACACACACACACACACACACACACACACACACACACACACACACACACACACACACACACACACACACAGACTCACACACACACTCTCACTTACACACACAAACTCACACACGCACACACACACACACACACACACACACTGACTCACACACACACTCTCACTTACACACACACACACACACACACACACTCACATGCATGCACACACACACACACACACAAAATGCACACAAAAATACACACTGGCACATGAACCTCCTCACACTGTTAAAATATTCATTATTTCATTGCAATATTTGCATGCTGCATTGTGATTGGCTCTTCCTCGCCTATATTTGCATTCTAAATGGACTCTAAAATGATTTCCGTCTGCTGAAGTGTGTTCAGCTCAGACAGGTAAATTGATTGAGCACTTCATTTGGTTTTTGACACACACGAAGCATCAGTCTATTTCCAGATTTGAAGTGCTGTTGAAATGTTTATATAGTTTGTTTTTGTGCCTCAGTATTGTCTGCTGAACTCTGGCGTGTCTCTCTAAGGTCAGTTCAGCGTCCCTGCACTCATTCGCAACCACGATAGTATGATTTATGCCACATTTAAAAATACAATCCATTTCGACAGTCTTCTAGAAAGTCCCGTGTGTTTGTTTGTCAGAGTATTTTCAGCCCAATGCATGAATGACGCGCTGCAGTTTTGAGCCGGTTTTATATTATTTTATTATTTTATTATGCCTAGAGTGCAGATTTGACTGAGCTGTGAAAACACGAGACAGGACTTTGCTGACACAAGGATGCTAAAGTCACAGTCGGGTCTACTTTAACTCTAAATATGATCCCTGGTGTTAAAAATATGATGTTTTTCAATGCGGAGGAAGTTTTTACGTCAGAAACGAGACGTTTTTTAGCTCTCGTTTCTTTGATTTAATTACGTTTTCATTGCAATTTACTTTAGTCTTGTTTTTCAGTACAAATATCAAATGTTCTTATTTATCTGGAAAAGAATATGTACAGTAATTAATCTTGTTTTCTGAAACATTTATCCAAATGAAGTGAGTTTTTGTTTAAAACAAGAAAAACTTGTGGAGTCATAAATAAATAATTCAAAGGGAAACATTTTATTTTTATGGCATATATTTTTTCTTGTTTTTTTATCAAGCGCACACTAAAAGTAATTTAGCATCATGATTTAAGATTTAGCATGTTTTAGCACATTGCTAGCATGATTTAGAATATTGTTTAGCATGTTTGCTAGCATGTTTTAACATGTTGGCATTAATTAATATCTCATTAGAATATTTTAACACATTGTTAACATGTTGGTATAGCATCTTTTAGCATGTTGATAGCATGAATTAGCATGTTTTGCTATCAAGTTTTACCACATTGCTAGCATGATTTAGAATATTGTTAACATTTTTAGCATTATTTAGCATGTTTACTAGCATGTTTTAACATGTTGACATTAATTGATATCTCATTAGAATATTTTAACACATTGTTAACATGTTGGTAGCATCTTTTAGCATTTTGATAGCATGAATTAGCATGTTTTGCTATCAAGTTTTACCACATTGATAGCATGATTTAGAATTTTGTTAACATTTTTTAGCATTGTTTAGCATGTTTGCTAGCATGTTTTAACATGTTGACATTAATTAATATCTTATTAGAATATTTTAACGGATTAACATGTTGGTAGCATCTTTTAGCATTTTGATAGCATGAATTAGCATGTTTTGCTATCAAGTTTTACCACATTTCTAGGATGATTTAGAATTTTGTTAACATTTTTAGCATTATTTAGCATGTTTGCTAGCATGTTTTAACATGTTGGCATTAATTAATATCTTATTAGAATATTTTAACACATTGTTAACATGTTGGTAGCATCTTTTAGCATGTTGATAGCATGAATTAGCATGTTTTGCTATCAAGTTTTACCACATTGCTAGCATGATTTAGAATATTGTTAACATTTTTAGCATTATTTAGCATGTTTACTAACATGTTTTAACATGTTGACATTAATTGATATCTCATTAGAATATTTTAACACATTGTTAACATGTTGGTAGCATCTTTTAGCATTTTGATAGCATGAATTAGCATGTTTTGCTATCAAGTTTTACCACATTGATAGCATGATTTAGAATTTTGTTAACATTTTTTAGCATTGTTTAGCATGTTTGCTAGCATGTTTTAACATGTTGACATTAATTAATATCTTATTAGAATATTTTAACGGATTAACATGTTGGTAGCATCTTTTAGCATTTTGATAGCATGAATTAGCATGTTTTGCTATCAAGTTTTACCACATTTCTAGGATGATTTAGAATTTTGTTAACATTTTTAGCATTATTTAGCATGTTTGCTAGCATGTTTTAACATGTTGGCATTAATTAATATCTTATTAGAATATTTTAACACATTGTTAACATGTTGGTAGCATCTTTTAGCATGTTGATAGCATGAATTAGCATGTTTTGCTATCAAGTTTTACCACATTGCTAGCATGATTTAGAATATTGTTAACATTTTTAGCATTATTTAGCATGTTTACTAGCATGTTTTAACATGTTGACATTAATTGATATCTCATTAGAATATTTTAACACATTGTTAACATGTTGGTAGCATCTTTTAGCATTTTGATAGCATGAATTAGCATGTTTTGCTATCAAGTTTTACCACATTGATAGCATGATTTAGAATTTTGTTAACATTTTTTAGCATTGTTTAGCATGTTTGCTAGCATGTTTTAACATGTTGACATTAATTAATATCTAATTAGAATATTTTAACGGATTAACATGTTGGTAGCATCTTTTAGCATTTTGATAGCATGAATTAGCATGTTTTGCTATCAAGTTTTACCACATTTCTAGGATGATTTAGAATTTTGTTAACATTTTTAGCATTATTTAGCATGTTTGCTAGCATGTTTTAACATGTTGGCATTAATTAATATCTTATTAGAATATTTTAACACATTGTTAACATGTTGGTAGCATCTTTTAGCATGTTGATAGCATGAATTAGCATGTTTTGCTATCAAGTTTTACCACATTGCTAGCATGATTTAGAATATTGTTAACATTTTTAGTATTATTTAGCATGTTTGCTAGCATGTTTTAACATGTTGGCATTAATTAATATCTTATTAGAATATTTTAACACATTGTTAACATGTTGGTAGCATCTTTTAGCATGTTGATAGCATGAATTAGCATGTTTTGCTATCAAGTTTTACCACATTGCTAGCATGATTTAGAATATTGTTAACATTTTTAGCATTATTTAGCATGTTTGTTAGCATGTTTTAACATGTTGACATTAATTAATATCTTATTAGAATATTTTAACACATTGTTAACATGTTGGTAGCATCTTTTAGCATGTTGATAGCATGAATTAGCATGTTTTGCTATCAAGTTTTACCACATTGCTAGCATGATTTAGAATTTTGTTAACATTTTTAGCATTATTTAGCATGTTTGCTAGCATGTTTTAACATGTTGACATTAATTAATATCTTATTAGAATATTTTAACACATTGTTAACATGTTGGTAGCATCTTTTAGCATGTTGATAGCATGAATTAGCATGTTTTGCTATCAAGTTTTACCACATTGCTAGCATGATTTAGAATTTTGTTAACATTTTTAGCATTATTTAGCATGTTTGCTAGCATGTTTTAACATGTTGACATTAATTAATATCTTATTAGAATATTTTAACACATTGTTAACATGTTGGTAGCATCTTTTAGCATGTTGATAGCATGAATTAGCATGTTTTGCTATCAAGTTTTACCACATTGCTAGGATGATTTAGAATTTTGTTAACATTTTTAGCATTATTTAGCATGTTTGCTAGCATGTTTTAACATGTTGACATTAATTAATATCTCATTAGAATATTTTAACACATTGTTAACATGTTGGTAGCATCTTTTAGCATGTTGATAGCATGAATTAGCATGTTTTGCTATCAAGTTTTACCACATTGCTAGCATGATTTAGAATTTTGTTAACATTTTTTAGCATTGTTTAGCATGTTTGCTAGCATGTTTTAACATGTTGACATTAATTGATATCTCATTAGAATATTTTAACACATTGTTAACATGTTGGTAGCATCTTTTAGCATTTTGATAGCATGAATTAGCATGTTTTGCTATCAAGTTTTACCACATTGATAGCATGATTTAGAATTTTGTTAACATTTTTTAGCATTGTTTAGCATGTTTGCTAGCATGTTTTAACATGTTGACATTAATTAATATCTTATTAGAATATTTTAACGGATTAACATGTTGGTAGCATCTTTTAGCATTTTGATAGCATGAATTAGCATGTTTTGCTATCAAGTTTTACCACATTTCTAGGATGATTTAGAATTTTGTTAACATTTTTAGCATTATTTAGCATGTTTGCTAGCATGTTTTAACATGTTGGCATTAATTAATATCTTATTAGAATATTTTAACACATTGTTAACATGTTGGTAGCATCTTTTAGCATGTTGATAGCATGAATTAGCATGTTTTGCTATCAAGTTTTACCACATTGCTAGCATGATTTAGAATATTGTTAACATTTTTAGTATTATTTAGCATGTTTGCTAGCATGTTTTAACATGTTGGCATTAATTAATATCTTATTAGAATATTTTAACACATTGTTAACATGTTGGTAGCATCTTTTAGCATGTTGATAGCATGAATTAGCATGTTTTGCTATCAAGTTTTACCACATTGCTAGCATGATTTAGAATATTGTTAACATTTTTAGCATTATTTAGCATGTTTACTAGCATGTTTTAACATGTTGACATTAATTGATATCTCATTAGAATATTTTAACACATTGTTAACATGTTGGTAGCATCTTTTAGCATTTTGATAGCATGAATTAGCATGTTTTGCTATCAAGTTTTACCACATTGATAGCATGATTTAGAATTTTGTTAACATTTTTTAGCATTGTTTAGCATGTTTGCTAGCATGTTTTAACATGTTGACATTAATTAATATCTTATTAGAATATTTTAACGGATTAACATGTTGGTAGCATCTTTTAGCATTTTGATAGCATGAATTAGCATGTTTTGCTATCAAGTTTTACCACATTTCTAGGATGATTTAGAAT
The DNA here is from genome assembly GCF_024679245.1 of Pseudorasbora parva. Lineage (NCBI taxonomy): Eukaryota > Metazoa > Chordata > Actinopteri > Cypriniformes > Gobionidae > Pseudorasbora > Pseudorasbora parva. Next base: position 33,419,140 of record NC_090196.1, on the reverse strand, counting down.
ATTGTTAACATTTTTAGCATTATTTAGCATGTTTGCTAGCATGTTTTAACATGTTGGCATTAATTAATATCTTATTAGAATATTTTAACACATTGTTAACATGTTGGTAGCATCTTTTAGCATGTTGATAGCATGAATTAGCATGTTTTGCTATCAAGTTTTACCACATTGCTAGCATGATTTAGAATATTGTTAACATTTTTAGTATTATTTAGCATGTTTGCTAGCATGTTTTAACATGTTGGCATTAATTAATATCTTATTAGAATATTTTAACACATTGTTAACATGTTGGTAGCATCTTTTAGCATGTTGATAGCATGAATTAGCATGTTTTGCTATCAAGTTTTACCACATTGCTAGGATGATTTAGAATTTTGTTAACATTTTTAGCATTATTTAGCATGTTTGCTAGCATGTTTTAACATGTTGACATTAATTAATATCTTATTAGAATATTTTAACACATTGTTAACATGTTGGTAGCATCTTTTAGCATTTTGATAGCATGAATTAGCATGTTTTGCTATCAAGTTTTACCACATTGTTAACATGATTTAGAATTTTGTTAACATTTTTAGCATTATTTAGCATGTTTGTTAGCATGTTTTAACATGTTGACATTAATTAATATCTTATTAGAATATTTTAACGGATTAACATGTTGGTAGCATCTTTTAGCATGTTGATAGCATGAATTAGCATGTTTTGCTATCAAGTTTTACCACATTGCTAGCATGATTTAGAATTTTGTTAACATTTTTAGCATTATTTAGCATGTTTGCTAGCATGTTTTAACATGTTGACATTAATTAATATCTTATTAGAATATTTTAACACATTGTTAACATGTTGGTAGCATCTTTTAGCATGTTGATAGCATGAATTAGCATGTTTTGCTATCAAGTTTTACCACATTGCTAGGATGATTTAGAATTTTGTTAACATTTTTAGCATTATTTAGCATGTTTGCTAGCATGTTTTAACATGTTGACATTAATTAATATCTCATTAGAATATTTTAACACATTGTTAACATGTTGGTAGCATCTTTTAGCATGTTGATAGCATGAATTAGCATGTTTTGCTATCAAGTTTTACCACATTGCTAGCATGATTTAGAATTTTGTTAACATTTTTTAGCATTGTTTAGCATGTTTGCTAGCATGTTTTAACATGTTGACATTAATTAATATCTTATTAGAATATTTTAACACATTGTTAACATGTTGGTAGCATCTTTTAGCATGTTTATAGCATGCATTAGCATGTTTTGCTATCAAGTTTTACCACATTGCTAGCATGATTTAGAATTTTGTTAACATTTTTAGCATTTTTTAGCATGTTTGCTAGCATGTTTTAACATGTTGACATTAATTAATATCTTATTAGAATATTTTAACGGATTAACATGTTGGTAGCATCTTTTAGCATTTTGATAGCATGAATTAGCATGTTTTGCTATCAAGTTTTACCACATTGCTAGGATGATTTAGAATTTTGTTAACATTTTTAGTATTATTTAGCATGTTTGCTAGCATGTTTTAACATGTTGGCATTAATTAATATCTCATTAGAATATTTTAACACATTGTTAACATGTTGGTAGCATCTTTTAGCATGTTTATAGCATGAATTAGCATGTTTTGCTATCAAGTTTTACCACATTGCTAGGATGATTTAGAATTTTGTTAACATTTTTAGTATTATTTAGCATGTTTGCTAGCATGTTTTAACATGTTGGCATTAATTAATATCTCATTAGAATATTTTAACACATTGTTAACATGTTGGTAGCATCTTTTAGCATGTTTATAGCATGAATTAGCATGTTTTGCTATCAAGTTTTACCACATTGATAGCATGATTTAGAATTTTTGCTTGTATTTTTTACTACATTCTTAGCATGATAAACATGTTGCTAGTGTTTTTTTCATGAATTAGCATGTTGAATCGTGAATTAGCATGTTGATAACATGATTTAACATTTTGCTTGCATTTATTAGGATGTTGTTAGCATGTTTTAACATGTTCATAGTGTGAATTAAACATTTTCTATCTTTTTACATGTTGAGAGCATTCATTAGCATGTTTGCAAGCATATTTTATCATTTTTTCATGAATTAGCATGGTGATAGCATTTATTACCATGTTAACATGATTCAACACATTGTTTCAGTGTTTTAACTTACTGTTAACATGAATTAACATTTGTTGTTAGCTTGTTTTAACATGTGGATAGCATTAATTAGCATGTTTAGTAACATTTTGGGTGTTGCAAGTATATTTTTGCCACTAAATTTGCAAGTTGTTAGCATGTTTTAACATTTGGCTCGCATGTTGTAACATTTTAATAGCATTAATTAGCATGTTTGCTAGCATGATTTAACATTTTGCTTGCATTTATTAGGATGTTGTTAACATGTTTTAACATGTTGATAGCGTGAATTAACATTCTGCGAGCAACTTTTAACATGTTAAGAGCATTCATCATCATGTTTGCTAACATGTTTTAGCATTTTTTAAATTAATTAGCATGCTAATAGCATTCATTACCATGTTAACATGATTCAACACATTGTTTGCATGTTTTAACATGCTGTTAACATGAATTAGCATGTTGTTAGCTTGTTTTAACATGTTGATAGCATTAATTAGCATGCTAGGTTACATATTTAATGTGGCTAGTAGGCTATGTTTTTGCCATTCAATTTGCAAGTTTTCAACGTGTTTTAACATTTTGATAACATGTTTTAACATTTGGCTAGCATGTTCTAGCATGTTGTTATCATGAATTGGCATGTTTTGCTACCCTTTTTTTTAGCATGTTTATCACATTGCTACCATGTTTTAACATGTCGATAGGCAAGGTAAGGCAAGGCAAATTAGCATGGTGATTTATTACTATGTTAACATGATTCAACACATTGTTTGCATGTGTTAACATGAATTAACATTTGTTGTTAACTTGTTTTAACATGTTGATAGCATTAATTAGCATGTTTGGTATATTTATATTTTTGGTAACATCTTTTAGCATGTTGATAGCATGAATTAGCATTAATTAACATTTTAACATGTCGATAGGCAAGGTAAGGCAAGGCAAGTTTATTTGTATAGCACATTTCATACCCAATGGCAATTCAAAGTACTTTACATAGAAATTAATTGAAATAGTGGTAACATATGCATTAGAAAAAACAATACCATGTGTACGAATTAAAAATTAAAAACAAGGATAATTAAAACAGTTGTAAAGATAATAAAAAAAAATATATAATGATGCTAGTGATAGCATGAATTAGCATTTTGTTTGCATGACTTGACATTTTGCTCACATTTTACGGTGTTGCTAGCATGTTTTAACATGAGTTTTGCTATTGTTTTCACGTGTTGCTAACATGTTTCCTTTTTTTAAAGGAAAACAATTAAAATTATTTGCAATTTAAGAAATGCTACATCGAGCCGACAAGTTTGTGCAGCAAAACTACATTTCCCACAATTCTCTCCGGCGGCATTAGAGTATTAATGAGGTTTTGTAAAGTCTTTCTTGTAAAGTCAGAAAGTGCTGCTGAATAAACATGCGCTTTTAACACGTGAAACAGGCCCCGGTGAAAAACACAGACTGATGCATCCGTTTATTTCCAACAAAATTCACTTGAGCGCGCTTCACATCATAATTACGAACTTCCCGAGAGGAGTTGAAGGCAGCCGTCGGCTTCTGGCATCCTGTGGAGAAATGAAGCTAAAGTGTCTTTAAAGTTTGATCTCTCTTCTTATCTTTCCTTTCCTTTTTTTGTCTTGTTAAATCTCAGCCTTTTCTCCCCTGCGGCACAGAAGCTTCTTCCAAATGCTGACAGATGCTTTAAGTGTTGGAGGGTTTGTTTCCAGTCAGAAGTTTGTGCTGCTCAAGACGTCCATTTACCTTTTTTAGAGCCAGCAAATGCATTTCTGCATAAGGTTTAAAGGGATACTCCACCGTTTTTTCATATTAAACTATGGTATTCCCTGAAAGCTACGCTGTGTAACTTTTTTAGTTTATTCTTAGCTAAAATCACTTAGTTCTTTCAAAAATATATATGCTCATTAATGTATATTTACTTCTTTCAAGTAATAATGCCTTCTCGTAATTTTATAATATACCATTGAAAATGCATAAGTGTTGAGGGTTCGGATGGCGGTCGCCATGTTGCTCCTCCATCTTGAAAGTACATTAGCCAAAGAGGGACATACCCGTAAATTCAAGCTTCGCTTTTCGCGTTTTAACACTCGATGGCACCGTGTCGAATGTGAAGAGGGGGATTGCTTGAGGCTGCTATATGACGATGGAGGATCACTCTTAAGCCCCTTTCACACTGCACGTCGGACCCGCAATATTCCCGGAACATTGCCGGGTCGCCTTCTGTGTGAAAGCAACCACGTCCCGGAATTGATTACCGAATTCGACCCGGGTCGGGGACCTAGTAACATTGCGGGATATGTATCAGAGTCGCCAAGGAAGCGGAAAAGAGAATTAAGACGGCAACGCGACAGGCAAATCAACAAGACAAAAGTAAATGTTGGAGTGGCCTTTCCAAGATGGAAAGAGCTCATGAGGAGCAACGATTTTAAAAAGAACGCCGACGTTGCCTGCTTTCTTCTCGACAGGTAATATTAATTCAGCCTATTTGTGTATATTGGAAGTTTTATTGTTGCTTGGCTAATTATATCATGGTGTGCTGTGCATAACACTAGAACGACGTCTAGGATAGTTTTCCTCGCGTCAATGATGAAGAAGTATTGTTTACCTTATAACATAAATCCGTGTTCTATGACGGATAACATGAGATTAATATTTTAATTGCATTATAATTTGTTTGCCTTACGCTAGTGATGTCGTACAATATACAGAATAACGATAGCACTGATAAAAGTTACTTTACTAAGATTAGCTTGCATTCGTCTGGGAACCTGATAGCTGATGTTAGCAATGAACTGGTTAAAAATAACGAAAACGTAAAACTATTATTCATTTTACATTGATTAATTAGATCATAGATAATTTGGCAAATTAAATAACTGCAAATTATAATAGTTTTCAAAAGTAACCTCATCACTTGAAGCAACACTCACCGAAGAGGTCGAACTGGAAGCCGTGACTAAATCGGCCACCGTAGGAGTTGAGACGAAATCGATATTGAGAGGAACAGAAACTATTATACACTGGATGGTCATATACCTTTACACCGCTAGATGGGGGAAAATATCACACAGTGGAGCTTTAACTAAGACGAGTTGACACACACCTCTCTCGTCTCAGTGTGTGCTCTTAATCTCTCTGACGCGCGGTGACGATCTGATAGCATTTAGCTTAGCCCACTAAGCCCAGTTCATTCACTATGGTACCAAACAGAGATCAAGTTAGAAGCCACCAAACACCTCCACGTGTTCCCTATTTAAATACAGTTACACCAACAGCTGAACGATCAAGTATGGTGACACAAAATAAAACACGCCTCTTTTCTAAGCGGGTTGAAAAGGAGAACTATAATGGGTGACAGAATAGCACGTAAAACTAAAAAAAATGACGAGAAGCGTGACAACATCGCTTCGGTCGCAAAAGTGGATTTACACGGTCACTGCTGTCTCAGGACTTCACCAAATCAACAACAAATGTGTTTTTGACGGAGCGGTCCCAGCGATAAAGGTTCGGTCCTGCTTTGGAAGCAGCCGGTGAGTAAAACTGCTTCAGATGTCTGTGTTGTTGGCTATCGTCGCGTGAGTAAACATCAGTAAACGACACGATCGTGTATAACGTTAGTTAATTTATCAATGGAGCATGCGATCTGTGGTGTGTGTTTAAATACATTTGTTTAGCTGACCACGATAGGTGTCAGTTTGTTTATTGTAAAACCACCCAAACATAAACCTAGCGTTCTCACAAAGCGTGCTTCGTCATTCAAATGCGCTAACTGTTAACGGTTACTCCATTGTTGTTCTCTGTACGTTACACTAGTCTGACGTGCAAAACCGTTTTGCTTGCTACTGCTAAGGTTTAGTCGCATACAATAGTCCATAAACCGAATCATGTCCTCATAAACTGAGAGTGAACACACAAATGTTGACAGGCCACTAAATACAGTCCATACCACAGAGACGGACGTCCTGCTGCTGCTGCTTCTCCTGTTCAGTTTATTTCAGCCTCCGGATCTGATTATGGATCATATCTGTATTAGTTGAATCTGATGGTTTATTAGGGTAACGTTTTCATCTCCACGCTTGAGGACGTCAGCTTTCAGAAGCTCTCGTGCTGTAGCTCTGCGCTCGTCATTCTTTAGCTCCGCCCACACTACACGCCTCATCATTCTTTAGCTCCGCCCACACTACACGCCTCATCATTCTTTAGCTCCGCCCACACTATACGCCTCAGCATTCTTTAGCTCCGCCCACACTATACGCCTCATCATTCTTTAGCTCCGCCCACACTATACGCCTCATCATTCTTTAGCTCCGCCCACACAATATGCCTCATCATTCTTTAGCTCCGCCCACACGATATGCCTCCAGCCGCTCGTTTTTTCCGGAAAGTCTCGGTACAGCCTATATTTCTTTTATAAATATAATAAAACTAAAGACTTTTCGGAGATATGAAGGATGCAATACTACTCTATAGGTACTCAAGATTGACATGAGATTGACTGAAACTGAGTGTTTCACCCCCCCTTTAATAACATATTATATTAACTAATAATGTACATTAACGTGTTGATTACCACAACGGGTCAAAGCCATACACTTCAACTACATGGCTTTAGTTTAAAAACTAAAACTAGTTTTTAAACTAAAGCCATTGCCTGCTTTAATTAATCATCAGCTAATGATTTATAAAGGTATCATTACGTTATGACTTTACTTGTCGGGGCACATGACTATTAAATCATTCAAAATGAATTCAAAACTCATAACCACAATTACATATTACTTTATCAATTAGTTAATAGTCTTGTGCCTCAACAAGTAAAGTCAGAACATAATGATACCTTTATAAATCATTAGCTAATGATTAATTAAAGCAGACGACTGGAAGTTGAAGTGCATGGCTTTGACCTGTTGTGGTAATAAACACGTTAATGTACATTATTAGTTAATATAATATGTTATTAAGGAATAAATACTTAATGACACATTTAATTAACAAAAATTTCATGATTACTTAATCTATTAATCATGTTGAATCTTCATTCTGATGTAGTAATCATTAATAAATGGGTTAGTTCACTATTAGTAATACATTAACTCATGATTATATGCATGAATTAATTAGTGCACCCGTAATGTAAAGTGTTACCATCATTTTTTATGATTTTGCTCACATGAATTATCATGCATGTAACATGTTTAAGCACGATGATAGCATGAATTGGCATGTCGTTAGCATTTTTAGGATGTTGCTAGCATGTTTTAGCATATTGTGCTAGGACATTCATCAAGCTTTGCTAGTGATATACTGCTTAAATACTATATTAATCTGATTTTCGTAGTTTTGAAAGTGTTTAACGGAAATCATTAGTCAGATCTATTAGAAAAGACACTCAGAATAGTGAGAATAGTTTGAATGTTCGAGCCGAGTTTGGTGGATGTAATTTTAAAGTTCTAATGATTTCAGACTGTGTAAATTTTGGCTCTGAAGAAGAAGAAGAAGTTCTGTAGTTTCTGTACAATCCTCCAGAGGGTTATTTGAGTTCAAGCGCTTTGATTAGAGAGGGAAAGAGTGAGATGCACATGTGCCGCAGATCTGATGTTCATTTTCACGTGTCTGATAGCAGGCTATGAAAGAAACGACGTCGATTCATAAATTGCATGTTCACGGGGAGCCTTAATCTCTCCGCCGGACGCTGTTTTCTCATCAGACTCCCAGGTCTGTTCACGTCCTCAAAACACACAGGAACACGTTATTTCGATTCAGAGACTAAAGTGGCCGTCCCCTGTTAGCATTTGATCACGTGTGATGCCTGGAAATTAAAGAGCAAAAGATCTGCAACGTGAGCGTAGGTAGGTGGAGGGTGTGAAAATCCACATGGATGGAGGACCCAAGGTTTCCCAGCAGAACATTGGCCAAAGCATCACACTGCCTCCGCCGGCTCGCCTTCTTCCCATAGTGCATCCTGGGGCCATGTGTTCCCCAGGTAAGCCACACACACACACACACGTCACATATGAGACTAGTCTTGATATTTAGTTCACCTGAAAGTGAGCCAGTAGTATTTGCACATTGTCTCATAACTTTTTCTGCTTGAATTCACAGAGTAAGGATCACAATGAAATGTGTGTGTGTGTGTGTGTATATATATACTGTAAAAAAAATCATGTCTCCAATTAAAATTTTTCTAGTGACGATCACATCTAAATTTTTCATTTGGCCAAATTGAATTTCTGTGAATTGATGCAATTTAATTAGAAAATGTAAAATGTACTGAAAAATTTAGATGTGATCAGTCACTAGAAAATTTTAAATATACAAAAAAATGTTTTTTATTAAATATGTGACATATGTTAATATGTTGTATGTTTAATTAAGCCAGAATTGGAAAATCATTCTGTATACACATGGTTTACGGACAAAACCAGTGTAAAATTCCACTTCAACTGAGGTCTGAGTTTCTGTTGTGGAGATATTTGTCTTTTTTTGAGCAGGATTTTGGATTTCTAATCTATATCAGTGAAGCTTCAGTAAAATGATCAGCCCTGAAATGTATTCAATTTCAGATCGTGTTTTAGAAGTTACTTTAGGTCATTATGAGACGACAAAGATAATCTTTAGATTTTGACCTTTCACGATACTCGATTCTGTATCCTGCTCTTATACGAGAAGGGTTCACCAAAGAAATGAACGTGCTGTCATCATTTATTCACCCTCAGGTCGTTCCAAAGCCACGTTCATTTTCTCTCTCCTGTGAAACAGGAAATAAGATGTCAAGCAGATCGCTCTATTGCCCATTTAAGGGAAGTGAATGGTGATTTATACTGATAAGAACAAAGCTTTGACTTGTGAAATATTTTCCAAGTTATCTGAACTTAGTTTTGATTGGGAAACATTAAAGGTGTCATGAACTGGCTTTTTTTTTTTAAATTATACTTTTTGTCTGAGGTCAACTAATGATGTTTGTGACATCATAACTAATCACTAATAGGCTATTTTCCACACTGGTTTTGAGGCTCTCTCCTGAACGCTGGGTTTTGATGGGCGTGTCACTGGAGACTTGGAAGTAAACGCCCACGGCTAGGATTGGAGAAGATTTGCATATTTAATGAGCTTCATCTCCCCTGTCAGTTCACATGAGAGAGGGATTGTTTTGACGGAATGATTCTCTCACCGTTCTTGTAAACGTCTTTGTCAAACAAACACAATGATTTATTTCTCATTCATCTGCGATTGTTTGGCAATGTTATTTCTGTATTACATGGCCTGCACTATCTGTGGATATAAGTGAACACACACACACACACACACATACACACACGTGCCCGAGCTCAGATCAAGAAGATATTATTTCTGCTGAAAATATATGCCTGTCTGGAAAACACACAGCCCCAGGAACAATATTACATATAAAAAATGCATTTTACTCACATAAGTTTGTTGAACCATTCCTGTTGGATCCAATATAGAAGGCACAACATTGTGCACAACAATAAAACTTTCTATTTTGGTCTCATCTGACCACATGACTTTCTCACATGACTCCTCAGGATCATCCAAATGGTCGTTGGCAAACTTAAGACGGGCCTGGACATGTGCTGGTTTAAGCAGGGGAACCTTCCACGCCATGCATGATTTCAAACCATGATGTCTTAGTGTATTACCAACAATAACCTTGGAAACGGTAGTCCCAGCTCTTTTCAGGTCATTGACCAGCTCCTCCCATGTAGTTCTGGGCTGATTCTCACCTTTCTTAGGATCATTTAGACCCCACGAGGTGAGATCTTGCATGGAGCCCCAGTCCGAGGGAGATTGACAGTCATGTTTAGCTTCTTCCATTTTCTAATGATTGCTCCAACAGTGGACCTTTTTTCACCAAGCTCCTTGGCAATTTCCCCGTAGCCCTTTCCAGCCTTTTGGAGGAGCACAATTTTGTCTCTAGTGTCTTTGGACAGCTCTTTGGTCTTGGCCATGTTAAGGCGGGCGTACACTGTGCGAATTCGGACACTCGGAAGGTCGTGAGATATTGCAGACGCTACGAGTCATTTAATTTGATCATCGCATCAAATCAGCTGGTACACGGCACGACTGTTTGCACCGCGATCCGGCCGCGATCACACAAGTTTTCATGTAACACAGACACCGGAGCTTTCAATGTTGCTGCTATAGCTTTAGATACAAAAAATAAAGAAAAAAGGTGTGAAAATGATTTGTTGAAAAGCAGAGAACAGCCATTCCTTTTAACCGAAACAACCAGAGGGAGAGAGAAGAGTGCACGTGAGAGAGAGAAAGTGTGTGTGTGTGTGTGTGTGTGTGTGTGAACGCAGTATGTGGCAGCCACTGAGCTAATAATAGTCATATAGATTGAGCGTATGTGACGTGCTTGTGCATGATTTGGCAATAGGGGACAGCCACATGCTGGTAAAAATCGGGCCGACTCCCCGAACTTTTTAAACATGTTTAAAAATTATCGTAAGGTCGGGAGGTGCTCTTAACATGCTCGGCTCGTCTCGTATTCCCTCTCACACGGTGCGAGCCGCGACCATACAAGCAACCACAATGTCCACGCGATTTCTCCCGAGAAAAAAAAATCGTCTGCGAGTTCGTACGACAGCAAAAATCGCACCGTGTACGCCCGCCTTTAGTAGTTGTATTCTTCCTGATTGTATGGGGTGGACAGGTGTCTTTATGCAGATAATGGCTTCAAACAGGTGCATCTAATTTAGGATAATAAATGGAGTGGAGGCGGACATTTTAAAGGCAGACTAACAGGTCTTTGAGGTTCAGAATTCAAGCTGATAGACAGGTGTTCAAATACTTATTTGCAGCTGTATCACACAAATAAATAGTTAAAATATTGTGATTTTTTTATTTTTTATTTTAGATTATGTCTCTCACAGTGGACATGCCCCTACGATGACAATTTCAGACTCCTCCATGATTTCCAATTGGGAGATCTTGCAAAATAGCGGGGTATTCAAATATTTATTTTCCTCACTGTATCTAAACCTTAACTGACGCAAAACAGTGTATTACAGATCACATCAGGTCATCTGTAATGTATCTGATTGTTCGACACTCATTGACCACCAGATGGTATTGTGAGCAGATTAAGCTTTGAGACATTAACCCTTTTGTGAACCATTTGGCTGAAAAGCTTCAATAAGTCTTAATCTCGCCACCACTAACAAGCACAACTGACTTTTAAAGGGAAAGGGAGATGAGGTTTATTGCACGTTACGCCCAAAACAGACTAGAAAAAAATGTATTCGGACACGCCCTAATGGTGGGTTCAAGTCCTCCTGGGATGTTCGTATTTACAAGTCGTGTTTACGACATCATGTGTGTGAAAATACAGCAAGGTTTAAGGGTAAATGACAGCCTGATCAATGCTAAATACCCGTTATATTCAACTACACACGTTGCATCCATTGATTTCTCACTGACACGCCCCCAACTCGTAAAGATCGGGGCTTAAAGAAAATCCCCAACTTCAAAATAGGGCCCAAAGTCTTTGACGAAGTGTCCAAAGCGCCACACTTCAATCCAGGTATGTGTAGTGCACTGTCTGCTGTTGGAATTTTCAGTGTGATCACAAAATGGCAGTATGAAGTAGCATTCATGGCTCGACTCGTGTTTTCCAAGATGGCTGCCGTCTGTAAACGCGTAATGTACTGTGTTTATAAAGTATCTTCTTATTAAACTGTTTGTACTCTTACAAAGTTCTCAGTGCTTCGGTCTGCATGTAGGGACCCTCATTATGCTGCCGTGTTAGTGTGAGGCTATTTTGAGCTGTTAGTGGTATTAACTAGCGGTTTAATTTCACTTACTCTGTGCCCCATACACTCGCGTTATAAGCTAATCTGTTTTTAGAGATAAAACTCATTACATTCGATTTTCCTGAAAACGCATCCCAGAGAACGATCTACTCGCTAACCATCTGTTAATTACCCCTAGGGTCATTTCTCACCGGAGTTGTCCTTAAAAATCACTTCATTCCATGATGTTAAGTTATGTGAACAAATTATGTTTGTTTAACTTAATTGATTCATGTGGAACCCGATGTACATGATTAAATACATGACAAACCTTCAGTGTTTTTTTGTTTGTTTGTTTTTTACGGTGCATGACAATAAAAAGTTTCAAACACTTTATGTTCAGCATCCGTGTGTGTTGAACGTTTGCGCACAGCACGTCTCTCTGGTGTTATTGGATATTGCAGATGTTCAGCTCTTCAGAGCACGTCGACTCGGCAGATGGACTCGAATGAATTCGGTCTTTGATCCTCATTCGCCGAAACGCTGCCCTGCGTGATGTTCTCTGTCGTCTTTGATCTTTTCAGTGGCGCTTTCGCAGGGTTTGCCAGAGCCTCGTCTACGGCTAAGCGTTTTAAATGCGATGACGCCACAGTCGGCTCTGACAAAGATGCGCCGGTAATGACCCGACTGGATGCGTTGACACCGAAAGGAACTGATATAGTCTATCCTAAATCACATGTTCCTGGAGTTAATCTCTGACTCTGCGGGTGCTTAGTGGACACGCCTCGGTGTTTCAGTAATTATGTAAAAACTCCTCTTCTATTCAGGATGACTCAGGCACAACAGGAGATTTATAGAGTTTCTCCTTCACTTTAATACGAACGCTGCTTTCATCTTTCACCCGGGGTGCACGTGCTTGTCAAGAGACATGGCAGACGAGGCTTTAAGACCTGCTTATTGTGGCATTTCTTATTTATGTTGGGCTAAAAACATATTCAGGCATAAAGACGCTCTGCATTATGCAAGCTGGCGCGGATATATTGTGATTTTTGCTCCTTATTTCTGCTTCTGTCACTCTCAAGGGTGCTTAATTTCTTTGAAATCTTAACTAGAGCGACTTTAAAGCGGCGGAGACGTTTGGCAGGAGCTCTTGAATGATACCAGAGCTGGGTTTTTTTTACAGTTCAGGCCAGAACATTTTATCTGCTTGGCCTCTATTAAACTCCCACATCTTTAGATGGGAGTCATGAAAACTCGAAACTGTCTCACTTGCCAAGGACATTTATCAGACATGAACTGAAGCGATGTGAACCTTCGATCTTGAGGCTTATTCGCAGTGAAACGGAACAGACATTGGTTAATTTAAAGATGTTCACTATATGGCCAGATCTTGGGCTTTTATATAGGCTATATATTGGGCTTCTTATATACAGTGTAAAAAAAATAATTTCTCCAATTGAACATTTTCAAGTGACTGATCACATCTAAATTTTTAAGTGAATTAAATTGCAACAATTCACAGAATTTCAATTCGGCCAATTGAAAAATGTAGGTATGATCAGTCACTAGAAAATTTTAAATTGGAGAATTTTTTTTTTTTTTTACAGTGTAAGATGGTTAGTGTATTAACTAACATTTACTATAATGCATTACAATTCTTAGTTCATGTTTGCTCAGGTCCATTATTTATGCTGTCTTAAATGTTCCTAATTTAGTTTCAGTTCTCATACAACGGGTTTACATTCATCAAAAAAACGGATTAATTTACTCATAATAAACATTGCAGCATTAACTCTTTTCTCACTGCGTCTGGGTTATTTCACCCAAAAATGAAATGTCTGTCATTAACTCCTCTCCCTAATGTCGCTCCACACCCGTAAGACCTCCGTTCATCTTCACACACAGTTTAAGATATTTTATATTTAGTCCGAGAGCGTATGCAAGTGTATGCACACTATACTGTCCATGTCCAGAAAGGGAATAAAAACATCATCACAGTAGTCCATATGAGACATCAGTGGGTTAATTAGAGTCTCTTGAAGCAGAGAAAATACATTTGGGTCCAAAAATAACAAAAACTATGACTTTATTCAGCATTGGCTTCTCTTCCGCGTTTGTGTTCAATCCTCAAATAAAGATTCAAACGGTTATGAATCAGCGAATTGATTCATGATTCGGATCGCCAATGTCACGTGATTTCAGCAGTTTGACACGCGATCCGAATCATGAATCAATACGCTGATTCATAACCGTTCAAATCTTTAATCAGATGTAAAGAGTTTTATCTCTAAAAACAGATTAGCTTATAACGCGAGTGTATGGGGCACAGAGTAAGTGAAATTAAATGGCTAGTTAATACCACTAACAGCTCAAAATAGCCTCACACTAACACGGCAGCATAATGAGGGTCCCTACATGCAGACCGAAGCATTGAGAACTTTGTAAGAGTACAAACAGTTTAATAAGAAGATACTTTATAAAGACAGTCCATTACGCATTTACCGGACAGCAGCCATCTTGGAGAACAGTTTTGACGAGTCGAGCCACGAACGAATCCCAGAAAACGATCTACTCGGTAACCATGTGTTAAATTACCCTTAGGTTCATTTTTTACCGGAGTTGTCCTTTAATTTCGGACACACCTCAGCCCTGAACCTTGAAGTCTTATATTTTCTCACGTCAGGCATAATGGCAATAAATGTTAAAACCAACAGCCCAAAACCCTCATGAAACAACTGCCTCTCCCTCATTCACATACTCCCATCCTGTTGAACTTGTAGGCTTTTGACACTTTTTTGACCTGCTACTTTTGCACAATCCTCGGTGACTCTGTGTGAACTGCATCAGTCGGATCCGGCGGTTCAGGCCAAAGAGATTCCCAGACAAATGCGCAGCGGCATTACGTCAGCTTCCTGTCAACAAATAGAACGTAAACCATTTTTATATATGTAAACCTGTCAAAAGAAACTGTTTACTTTACACTTTTTATGGAAAGTTGGCCAGCAGGTGTGTTTTTACAATCTGAAGTGGGGTTTTTTTCTGTGGAAAAGTGCATGACGTAGTTTTAATGCACTTCCAGTGGAGCCAGATGAGGAAGGCAGATGTTAAAATGTATTTCTTGGTTAAAAAATAGAAAAGTAA
This sequence comes from Pseudorasbora parva, assembly GCF_024679245.1. Lineage (NCBI taxonomy): Eukaryota > Metazoa > Chordata > Actinopteri > Cypriniformes > Gobionidae > Pseudorasbora > Pseudorasbora parva. The sequence continues at coordinate 33,404,062 of NC_090196.1, read as the reverse complement.
TTACTTAAAAAATAGCATGGTTGAAACTTTCGGTAGTAGATGTGTGTTTTGCTGAATCACTACTAACCAAGGGCATCTATAATTCCTGGAGATGGTTATCTGTTAGCTTTAAATGCAGTCTTTGCTCAAAGACTCGCCATTCTGGAGATAACCATCTTACTTTCTATTCACTGATGGCACCAGAATACTTAGATTCTCTAGCCTGTAACAGGAAAAATATAAAAATATAGTAAGTCAAGATATGCACTGGCAGAGGCTAACTGCAAATGCTATAACCAACCAAATAGACAAATTATTTTACAATTACATTTGGCATAAAAGCAACTTACATTGCATTGAAGGGACACATTTGATCAGCTCATGGATTCCCTGGGAATCAAATCTGCAACTTTGGTTGTTATTGCCATGCTTGCTGCAGGGTTGCTGAACGACTAAAGAAACGTTATCAGCAAGATTGTAGAAAACTGTACATTTCTCATCTTTACCACCCACTGCTACTTATACCAAAGCCGTAAATAAGCGCAGTTACAATAGCAAAATATGTGGGAGAGCTTTGCTTTAATGTGACTATATTGTATTGCAATAAGTAACATTTCAAAGTCAATACCAAATCAAAACTAGTTAGCAAATTATTCGTAATTGAAAGAATTTAAGGACAAAAGATGGTTATGGTTACACTTAAAATACTTTTTAAAAAAAAAGATGTATGAGATGATAAAAATGTATACCATTATTCGTACCCAGCATGTTACCTGAGGGTGGGGGGGAGAGAGAGAGAGAGAGAGTAGCTGCGTTTCCATTACAGATTTGCGAAAAACTTTTGCGATATTTCTTAAATGTCGATAAAAAACTGTTATGAAATGACAGCGTTTCCATAGCTGCAGTTATGCGACTAAAACATATTACTTTCCTCTCGCGATAGGTCAGTCCAAAATGATGGTACTTGGTAGGTTTGTATATCCCATCCATCACACTAGCCATTATTTTTATTGGAAGGACACGTGTGTTATCCAAGCATTAATGGCAAGGAAAGCCCCTTAGGTTACTTAATCGGCACGGATATGAGGTGTGTGTGTGTGTGTGTGTGTGTGTGTGTGTGTGTGTGTGTGTGTGTGTGTGTGTGTGTGTGTGTGTGTGTGTGTGTGTGTGTGTCAGATCTGCTTCAAGGTCTTCATGATAATGTAGCATTTCTGTGTTTAGCATCCAGTATTCCTGTAATCCTATATTGTCTTTTATGAGTTTAATAAAAAACTCCATCTCCTCTTCTCTCCAAACCGAACCATCATCTGTAAGGAATGATCGACTCTTACGCGCACCAGGTTGACGCATATAGAGTAGAGCGAAATGTTTGAATTTGCATGGTAACTCAAATGTTTGTTGTTTTTTGTTTTTTTTGTTTTTACCACTTTCGTTATTTTGGCTAGATATTTCGTTTGATGGGCATGTGAATTGATTTTAGAAATGCTTTGGAAAAGAAAAAAATGGCATTTAATAAACGAAATAATTTTTTTTAAATGAAGACCGCGTTTGGAGTGAGTGCATGCAAAATAATTAGTTCCCTGAGTCCACAAATAAAAATAGACAGTTTATAGTTTATAATTCTGTCTTGAACTCATCTGTATAGCTAAAAATGACAAGAGTATTGTTAATTGTTTCATCTCTCTTAAAGGAAGAAGGAAAAAATGAGACCGTCAGCGCTTTTATCGGCCGTGGGTTAAAGAAAACATAGCCTAACTACGAAACTAAATAGGCTACGTTTAGGCCTAAACATTAGCCTGTAATATTATTATTTTAATTTATATGTTGATTATGAAAAGTGAGCAGCATGAGTAAGAATCGCAATATGTTTGAGACCTGGGGTCACATGATTTTGATCAATTCGAGTTTTATTTCCTAGAAAGTCTTTCTTAAAAAAAAAATTTGTTTTGTATAAATTGTATTTTTATTTGTATCGATGTTTCATCAATTAATTGCCTGTTTATTAGATAAGAAACAAACTAAGATCGTATGGAATGGATTGACGTGCGTAACTGGCCTGTTTCCTCGGCCTTTGAGTAAGGCTGAAAATACAGACTAGCTCTTTCTGTTTTAATAAATTTCTTGAATATATGTCTTAATTACAGTATATATAGCCTGTAGTCCTTTTTAGGAGAAAATATATGTCCTTTTAACTACATTATCTTGTTATTACGACACAATTGAGTGGGAAATATAATATATTGGCCCTATGTTGCAGCAATGCGTCACCGCAACAGGTGACATGTAAATGCGAAAAAAACGTTTCCATTGCAGTTTTGCGAAAATGTCCTTTTTCGAATCGCCTGAAAAACCACCTCATGAGAGCGTAAAAACTTTTTTGCGATATATGGGAGTTTTTGCGGAATTGCCGCGTTTCCATTAGGCGTGTTTTCAATTCGCAATTTCAATATGCGCAATTTGAAGGGTAATGGAAACGCGCCGAGAGAGAGAGAGAGAGAGAGAGAGAGAGAGAGAGAGAGAGAGAGAGAGAGAGAGAGAGAGAGAGAGAGAGAATAAGAGAACAAGGAGAAGAGCCAAGGAGAAGGCCCACTAAAGAGATTTTAGAGAATAAAAGAGACAGATTTACATTTAACATTTACATTTAATTATTTAACAGACGCTTTTATCCAAAGCGACTTACAAAAAAGGGGAGAGCAATAGAAGCAATGAAGCAAACAAGGCCAACAACCTGTAAGAGCTGTAAGAAATCTCAATTAATTAGCACAGTACACAATTTTTGTTCAGATAGACAGATCAACAGTTACAATCTTTTTTTTTTAAATATATTCTTCTTATATTATATTCCTATATATGGAACACTAAATAGTCTTCAATAAGAAATATACATTGATTAAAAGCTACTGTATTAAAGGTGTTTTTATTTATTTATTCAAGAGCAGTGAGTGATTTTCTCTTTGTCTTTTGTTGTTTTATTAACATAATTTTAGAGGTGAGCTGTCCCTTTAAGGACGAGTGTTCACGACCTGCTCATCTCATATACAGACACACCAATTTTACTTTCACTTTAGACATAACCGACTGTGTGTATATATGTTAACCTTGTGTGTGTTTGACAGTATTAGCGCAGTAAGACTACTTAGTCCAGTAATCACGTGTGTTTGAGGCTTTTAGTGCGCTCAGCGTATGTAAAACGCAAATGAAATGTTTAAACGGCAAGGCTTTAAAACATGCAAATAATGTTTAAATAAAGTTTCGTGATTGTGAATAACTATAGCGGAGACTCGGAGGCACACTCAAACAGAGCTGCAATATTTAAAATGGAGAGAAATATAAATAATTAATTAAATGCAAAACCAAGAAAAAAAAGACAAAAAATGCGAAAGCGTGTATTTTGAACCGTGAAAATATATCTATATAGTGTGCAGTAGTGCTGCAACGACGCGTCAAACAAATACAAACGACTACAAAAATACGTGCGTGAAATGCGTCGACGCGTCACACTGTTTGTTTACATCTCGCGTAATGGCATACAGGGAATGGAGAAAGTTGCATTCTATCACAAAAACAGAGACCACTGTTATCAAAAGTATAGGAATACTTTAAACAGAGGTCAAATAAAATGGCCCCTTGTTCCCTTTGCAAAACCGATATGGTGTACCACGGCAGCACAACTGCGATGCGCGAGCACCTCAGAGGAAAACATCTCGGCACTCGGATATTCTTGTGCTTGCGGCATTCTGAAAAGTTGAGATGTTTTTAACTCGATGCGGTGCGGACGCGCCTGGAAAAAACGAGCGCGTCGCTTTCATTATGAGAGCGCTTATCGCGTGCCTACATTGGAAATAATGAACTTGAGCGCGCAAAAGACGTGATATGTGAACGGCCCCTTAAAAGACAACAGTCACAAACCACCGAGCTACCCCGAATCAGCTCCAGATCTCTGGAAACCATGTTAAACCATAGCAGAACCCTGATTTTAGGGTTTTAGGGTTTGTGTTGCTAAAGAACATTTCATGACGTCTCAGACAACTGTAAATGTATGGCTACTGTGGTGTAATTATAAACGCTATCATAAACTCATATTTACCATAATAAAATAATTTTCTTTGCCTCTTTATTATTTTATACTGTAAAAACTTCAACCACATTGATTGAAAATGAATAAAGGTTGAAATATTATATTAGAAGTTGTACTTATATATTTTTTGTAAAGTTATCCAAAGGATTCATGAGCAAATTACAAAAAAGAACATTAGATTAATTATTTATAAAAATAAATAAAAAATCGCTAGATTAGTCGACTAATCGAAAATGGCCGTCAGATTAGTCGGCTAATCGGAAAATAACCGCTAGATTAGTCGGCTAATCGAAAACAATCATTAGACTAGGCGACTAATCGGGAATAAGTGTTAGACTAGTCGACTAATCGGAAAAAGACCTTTAGATTAGTCGACTAATCGGAAAAGAATTGCTAGATCAGTTGACCAATCGAAAATAATTGCTAGATCAGGCGACTAATCGAGGGGAAAAAAATCGTTAGACTAGTCTGTTAATTGAAAAGTAATCGTTAGACTAGTCGGTTAATTGAAAAGTAATCGTTAGACTAGTCGACTAATCAAAAAATGATCGCTAGATCAGGCGACAAACCGAAAATAATCGGTAAACCAGTCGGCTAATCGGAAAAATTATTGTTAGATTAGCCGACTAATCGGAAAAAGATCGTTAGACTAGTCAACCAAACGGAAAATAACCGCTAGATTAGTTGACTAATCAGAAAATAATCATTAGATTAGGCGACTAATCGGGGAATAAGCGTTAGACTAGTCGACTAATCGAAAAATGGCCGTTAGATTAGTCGACGAATCGAAAATAACCGCTAGATTAGGCGAAATCGAAAAACAATCATTAGATTAGGCGACTAATCGGGAATAAGTGTTAGACTAGTCGACTAATCGAAAAAAGACCTTTAGATTAGTCGACTAATCGGAAAAGAATTGCTAGATCAGTTGACCAATCGAAAATAATTGCTAGATCAGGCGACTAATCGAGGGGAAAAAAATCGTTAGACTAGTCTGTTAATTGAAAAGTAATCGTTAGACTAGTCGGTTAATTGAAAAGTAATCGTTAGACTAGTCGACTAATCAAAAAATGATCGCTAGATCAGGCGACAAACCGAAAATAATCGGTAAACCAGTCGGCTAATCGGAAAAATTATTGTTAGATTAGCCGACTAATCGGAAAAAGATCGTTAGACTAGTCAACCAAACGGAAAATAACCGCTAGATTAGTTGACTAATCAGAAAATAATCATTAGATTAGGCGACTAATCGGGGAATAAGCGTTAGACTAGTCGACTAATCGAAAAATGGCCGTTAGATTAGTCGACGAATCGAAAATAACCGCTAGATTAGTCGAAATCGAAAAACAATCATTAGATTAGGCGACTAATCGGGGAATAAGCGTTAGACCAGTCGACTAATCGAAAAGGACCTTTAGATTAGTCGACTAATCGGAAAAGAATTGCTAGATCTGTTGACCAATCGAAAATAATTGCTAGATCAGGCGACTAATCGAGGGGAAAAAAATCGTTAGACTAGTCGGTTAATTGAAAAGTAATCGTTAGACTAGTCGACTAATCAAAAAATGATCGCTAGATCAGGCAAGAAACCGAAAAATAATCGGTAAACCAGTCGGCTAATCAGAAAAATTATCGTTAGATTAGCCAACTAATCGGAAAAAGATCATTAGACTAGTCAACCAATCGGAAAATAACCGCTAGATTAGCTGACTAATCGAAAAAATAAGCGTTAGATTAGTTGACTAATCGGAAAAAAAATAACCGTTAGATTAGTCGACAGAAAAAATAATCATTAGTGGCAGCTCTAGTGTGCAGCAATAACAGTGGCAGAGTTAACAGAAAGCAGTCTGTTTATTTCTGAGTATTATTTTGCTATTTTATTTTCATATTGCATCATACATCATTCATGTCACTCACTAAATCAAATGTGTTTCTGCATGTTGAAAAAAGTCCCAATAAGTTAAAACTTATTACATAATCAAGTGACCTTTTGGAAAGATCTAGCAAAAAATGGTTTAATTGCCTATTTCTCTGTCCCGTGGCACTCTGCACAGCCAACACTGTGAAAATCTGTGTCAATCACAGCGTCCCCATCGGAGACCAAGTTTGGTAAAAGAAGCGAAAGGGGAAATGGTTTGGAACAGGAGGCCGGTGGAGAGCCGGCTGACAGTCCTAATAGATTAGATGGATTAGGCTCATTCATGAGGAACGATCAGGCCAGAAACAGACCTGAGCGGGGTTCCAAAATGGCTTCTCATTCCACATGAAGGAGCTTTAAAGACAAAATTGCCATTTGATTCAGACTTGGCCACCGTTGCTCTGTGGCAATTATGGGATCTGACAGGTCTTGACTACACTGCTCAATCAATATCTCATAAAAAGCATGCATTCAATACATTTATTTGTTGAATTTACTTAAGGTACACTCTACTTTAAAAAAAAAAAAAAAAAAAATCAGGCTCATTTTTAGGCTCATAGCTTAGCATAGATCATTGAATTTGATTATACCATTAGCGTCTTGCTCAGAAATGACTTTTGATATTTCTACTGTTTAAAACTTGTGTTCTGAGACCCACAGAAAATGAAAAGTTGGGATTTTCTAGACCAAAATGGCTAGGAACTATACTCTCATTCCTGCCTAATAATCAAGGAACTGTGGACTATTTTCCGGTGCAGGAATGTTTCTAGCATTATCGATCTAGAAAATGTTCTGTTGGTATTAGTATACGATGGAACTACAGAAGAGTCAAGTTTTAAATAGGAAAAATATCAAAAGCATTTGGTTATTTTTGAGCAAGATGCTAATGGTTTAATCAGATTCAGTGATCTATGCTAAAAGCCAGTCCTAGAAATCAAATGGTTGAATGGATTCGAAAACGGTATAACTCAATTGTTTAAAGGGGGGGTGAAACACTCAGTTTCAGTCAGTGTCATGTCAATCTTGAGTACCTATAGAGTAGCATTGCATCCTGCATATCTCCGAAAAGTCTTTATTTTTTTTATAATTATATAAGAAAGATGCGCTGTTCCGAGTCTTTCCGGAAAAAGCCGAGCGGGTGGGGGCGTGTCGTGTGAGCGGAGCTAAATAATGACGTGTGCAGCAGCGCGCTGCAGTGAGAAAAGTGAGTCGCTCTGTGAGGAAAGTGATTCGCTCAGTGAGGAAAGTGATTCGCTCAGTGAGGAAAGTGATTCGCCCGCCGCGTGAGGAAAGTGATTCGCTCTGTGAGGAAAGTGATTCGCTCTGTGAGGAAAGTGATTCGCTCAGTGAGGAAAGTGATTCGCCCGCCGCGTGAGGAAAGTGAGTCGCTCTGTGAGGAAAGTGATTCGCTCAGTGAGGAAAGTGATTCGCCTGCCGCGTGAGGAAAGTGAGTCGCTCTGTGAGGAAAGTGATTCGCCCGTCGCGTGAGGAAAGTGCTAATACAGATCGACCGCCGGCCTATCAGTGGGTAAGTCAGTAGCTACTGGTTATATCACCTGTCCAGCATCCTACAAGCCAGCGCTTTGATGGGCATAGCCTGTTGCTTTCGCTCTCTCCCTCGCTCTCTCTCACGCGCTTCCGGTAGAATTGTCCGTAAGGCCCATACAAGGAAATTCCGCCCCCATTAACGTCAAAGGGGACGCATGATCGCAAAAAACTTGCCGAACCTTATGACTAACCGGAAGTAGTATTTTTGACAAAGAAATACTCCCATCAAACGTCCACCTTAACTTTTGAAACTTTGTCTATGTTTAGTATGGGATTCCAAGTCTTTAACAGTGTAAAAAGATCAGTATACATGAAACAGCATTTCACCCCCCCTTTAACTCTAGGGGAGTTGGAAAATGAGCCTATTTTTTTTTTAAGTGTTCCTTTAAAAAACAGCGTCAGGTGGTTCCACACAACTATATTAAGTAAGTTTTACAAATAACAATTTAGTTATATGAACAAAAGAATGTCAAGTAAAGCTGACAAAATTTCTTTAAGTAATACAAACCTGCCTTTCGGGTGAGACATTAAACCGAGGTCCCGACTCTCTGTGGTCGTTAAAAATCCCAGGATGTCCTTCGATAAAGAGTAGGGGTGTAACTACTCTTTTCAGGATGGCCAAATTTGGCCATCCTGGCCAAATTTGCCCACTGGCCTCTGTCCATCATGGCCTCCTAATCATCCCCCTCTCCTGATTGGCTTCATCACTCAGTCTCCTCTCCACCAATCAGCTGGTGTGTGGTGAGCGTTCTGGCGCAAAATGCCTGCCGTCGCATCATCCGGGTGGGTGTAAAGCACCTAGAAAAGCGCTATATAAATGTAACGAATTAATATTATTATTATTATTATTATTATTTGAATTTGTCACTGGATGTACACAATATTTATATGTGTAGTTCACTTAATAATGTTATGTTACATTTATAAAAGTTTATTAGGTGAACACATGTACCGATTTAATTTACCTTATTAAATTAACTACTACTTCTACAAGTGATTTTTTTTTAAACAAAATTCAAAAATAACTTAATTGAGGGCAGGACGTCTATCCAATAAATGTGTTTATATGAGTGCCCACAGCCTAAACACGTTCTTCTGCATAATGGGAACCATAATTTCAGAAACTCCTCTAAATGTCCAACATAAATGAAGATTAAACACTAACATATACTAACAACCTCTTTCCTTTTACTGAAAAACACATAAAATAGCACTTTAATCCCTAAATTTACTTTCCTGATGCAGTCCCTTGCATGCTGGGAACTACGGATCCACTGGCCAGTTTGTTTGTTTCACTCAACAATGTTAAAGTGTTAGTTCATCTAAAAATGAAAATGATGTCATTAATTTTAATTATTTTTGGACCCAAATGTATTTTGGATGCTTCAAGAGACTCTAATTAACCCACTGATGTCTCATATGGACTACTGTGATGATGTTTTTATTCCCTTTCTGGACATGGACAGTATAGTGTGCATACACTTGCATACGCTCTCGGACTAAATATAAAATATCTTAAACTGTGTGTGAAGATGAACGGAGGTCTTACGGGTGTGGAGCGACATTAGGGAGAGGAGTTAATGACAGACATTTCATTTCAAGGTGAACTAAGCCTTTAAGTCTGTTGCTAAGTTTCTTTTGTGGATTTCTGTCTATATTTTGTTTAGATGTAGACTAATTTGATTATTTGGGAATGTTTTTGTTGTATGGCCAGAAGGACTTATGCCATACTCTAGGCTTTTGTGAAACGTCACCACTGCTATTTACGTAGGCTATTTGTCAAGTAGCCCGTAAGAATGATAATTCTTACATTATGTAAGCTAATCAGTATCGCAGAACGAACCGGTGGCAGGAATATTAGTTTTATGAAACATCAGTTTGTGTGTGACGTAGATCGTGTTGCATTAGTATTTAGTGAAGAGCTTCATTTGTTCACAGCAGGATTCATCGGCAGGAGGAAATGTGTATGAAAACGCCACCAACCGCGCGTTGAAGCTGCACAATCCATTTATTTATTCATTTGCAGAACGAGAGCAGCCGAATCCTGCGGGATTATACACTCGTCTAATCCTGTCAGCTCTCTCTCTGTGTGTTTGTGTGTGTGTGTGTGTTCAGACAGTGACTGTGAGAAACCAGTGAATTTGCTTTTGCTCCTTTCGGCTGTGTGTGTGTGTGTGTGTGTGTTTGCACGTGAATTCTGAAGTCTGTGTGGGCATTATAAACCTTATCATCTTTCCTCATGTATATTAATTAGATGACATTCAGCCAATAGTTCAGATTTAGCAGGTAAGTGGGTGCTAAGCGTTTCCAGTTTTCCCTGGATCCTGGTCATTGTTTACCGGGGCTTTAATTTTTTCATGATGTGCATGAACGGAAATGTATAAAAGTAATGCATTGCACTATGAAACTTAGCGTCTTGTATATCCCAATTATTTTTTTCTGTGTGTGTTTGTGTGTGTGTGTGTATGAGAGAGCGCGAGTCTGCTTCTTATCTCTGTGCTGAATTACAAACACACACTGCGGTGACATCCCATATCTCCTCATCAACAAGTGTCAACTGCAGAGCAGCGCTTATCTTTGTTTATTTGGAAAATGGCAAGCAATGCATGACAGCACCAGAGATTAAACAGAGACAGATGAGCTTTGGGGGAAAAATTAATGTAAATAAACAACATGTACAGTGTTATTTCAGCAGCATTAGTGTAAAAATGTACAATATAATATAGATTATTACAATTAAAATTTTTATAAAAAATAATTACATATTTTCCTGCTGTAAATCTTCCATCTTTGATGGCGGAGTGAAGAAAATAAAGTGCCATGCTAATGTCATTGTCATTTAATACGAGTGCCATCTTCACTGACAGCAAACGAACACTTTGATGATCCTTCTGCACATTTCATTGACCTCCATTTCCTGCCTCCTGCTGCTACTTCCTGTTGTGTGTGTTTATTCCTTAAAATCATCATTATCATTTTTTAACGCAGCGCTTAGAGCGGTTTATTGTCCGTGGTGAACACTGAACACATCCACGGAGGAGGTTTTAATGAGTTTAAATCCATTCAAAAACGTCACGTGAATTTCAACACTTGCAAATCAACACACTGAAGCTCTTTCAGCTTATCGTTGAATACTGATGGACTCATTGTTTGACTAGTTTCAACGAATCAGTTTGTTTGAACTTATCAGATGAATTGAGGTTCGTTTGGTGTGTTCCCTAAAGAATCAGTGCTTTAGAAGGAATCAAGTGAATTCATAATTACTCACTCGTTAATAGTCACTTGTACGTTTCTGAATTAATGAATGTTTTTGAAGAATCAGATCAAGGATTCACTCATAAAACCAATCACTCGTTTCATTCCTAAATGAATCAGTTCTTTTGAACACTTCAGTGAATCGCTCATAAAGATATTATGTGTGTTCGACTTAAAGCGGACTGAATTATGTTTTTTTGTTTCCAAATGGATGTGCATTTTTTAAACTAAATGGATGAACGAATCACTGACTCACTCATAAAATCTGACTTGTTTAATTTCTGAAGTCGTTGTTATTTTTGAACGAATTTGTTAGTGAATCATTCAGTGACTCATAAACCAGTCATTTGACTCATTCTCTAATGAATCCAGTGAATGTATGATTCAACGACTCACTCCTGAAGAGTCACTTGTTTTGTTTCCAAATTAATCATTGTTTTTGAAACAATCTGATAAATGAATCATTCAGTGGCTCATAAACCAGTCATTTGACTCTTTCTCTAATTAATTATGAATCAGGTGAATGGATGATTCAACGACTCACTCATAAAACCAATCCCTCCTTTTATTCCCTTAATGAATCAGTTCTTGTCAACACATCGAATGACTGAATGATCAGTTTCAAAGAATAGCACAACGGCGAGCGCGTCGAGTATAAACGCCTCGTCCGTTTGGGGAGGAGCTCGCGGTGCGCAGTCAGCGGAGACAGGCGAAAGTATAAACAAGGCGTGAGACGCAGCGCTGCGTGGAGCTGAGCTTCGAGGCTTGGGTGCGACCCCCTTAAGACATAAAAGAGACGAGAGGCTAATATTAGGTGTGTCTTAATCAGCTTCCTAGTTCAGTAGTCAGGACACTGATCAGGACATACCGGTAAGTCAATGGGCTGATCCCTGATCAGTGCCCTGACTACTGACGGAGCAGAATGAGGCGCACGCATTGTGAAGATCGATATCTGTAGCCTGCCTGACACGGCGTTTTCACAGACGTCGCATCTCTCATAGACTACAGTAGCCTATTTAAAATGGCACATGCATCCGTTATATTCTCAATTTAATTTACAAAGCAATCCCTGTAAAGTTTTTAGGTTAACTATAGAAGAGACCAGGATTAGTGTGTGTCGCACTGGCATGACTCGCATCGGGGCGCGTGGCATCAGGATGGTTTCGCATTAAATTAACGGCATTTAGGAGATTATCCACTCATTTTCCCCCGGCCTTTATTTGAGACCAGCCTTTATTTGTTCGTGTTGACCACGCCCCCGGCCACTATCAGAGGCCCGGCGTTTAATTGACTACAGGCTTTTATTTGAGACCGGGCTTTATTTGAGACCGGGCTTTATTTGTTCGTGTTGACCACGCCCCCGGCCACTATCAGAGGCCCGGCGTTTAATTGACTACAGGCCTTTATTTGAGACCGGCCTTTATTTGTTCGTGTTGACCACGCCCCTGGCCACTATCAGAGGCCTGGCGTTTAATTGACTACAGGCTTTTATTTGAGGAAATACAGTATGTTGGGTTTATGTATATCCCTGCTACCACAATGGCCGTTATTATTGGAAGGAGACGTATGTTATGGTTCATCTAAAATGAATAATTGACTTTTACATACGCCAGGTGACCTGTAAATGCGTAAAAATTGTTTCCATTGCAGTTTTGCGAAAATGTCCCTTTTCGAATTGCAGCTTGTGAGAACTAGCGAGGCATGATGAGAGAAAGCTCTATAATTAAGCTACACACTGAGGTAATCTGCAGGCGAGCAATTCAATTACGGCTACAGGAAATAATCATGGTAAACGTCGTTAATGCTCACCTCTCGCTGCTCACAAACTAACTGGACTGATGGAGCAGCAAATTAATTGAGTTGTTTTGAACTGGCACTCGTCGTGAAATCCACATCCACCTCGGAGAAAACCATCACTCTGATCATTACGTGAGTCTGATTCACGCTGTTTGCTTCATTAATGAAATCACATGGCATTTGCATATATACTCTCGGCTTAATTGGTAATCAACTGGGGAAAGTATGGTGATATCTATTAATTATTTGTGTGGTGGTGTGTTGTTTTAATAGTCATGAGTTCATTGTTTTTAGTCAATTAAAGTATTTTGATTGACACAATCTGAAAATCATGTACCAACTTTAACTAAACACGTGTAGCAACCATAACCCAAGTCTCATACATCCTAGAAGACGGGAAACCTAAAGTATGCATCAGGGTTTCTGTTGTTTTGAGTGGAAGGGTGTTGCTATTCTAGTTCAGCCGTCAAGAGATATTGATGCTCACACAGAAAACGCAGTGTCATCTCAGACTCGTATCATCTCTGTCAAACTCAATTTCGATGGCAAGAAACTTTTCTGCCTTCCAGGCACTGAACTTTAACTTGCTGATATGCACATACATATATTGAGAATCAAAGATGCCCTGTTGTGTTTCGCGGTTGCTTTATAGTTTTGTATGGAAAAGTCACTGACATTTTTATATACGGTCCGTTGAGACTTGTTTTCCCAACAGGCTCTCAGAGTGTCAAGAGAATAGAGACAATATGATACTGTAAAAATGTTTGTTGTATTGACTTTGGTAGAGTGTTGTGAAGTATTAAAGACATCAGATTATATGTAAAAAAAAAAACGAACAAACATGAACTTAAAGGTGCAGTAAGCGATTTCTGAGAAAACAAACACAGCCCTAACCTAAAGGCCACGCCCCTACCTTGATAGCTCCGCCCCCACATTCCCAAACACACTATTAGAAATTGTCCTTTTTCGAATTGCCTGAAAAACCACCTCATGCAAGCATACAAGCCTTTTTTCGATAAGTTTTACGAAACTGGAGCATTTCCATTGGGCATATTTTGAAGCGAAATGGAATTGCGGATAGTGAGAACTAGCCTATTAAAGAGGTTAGATATTTTTTTATTTTTCCGTCTGTTTGTGCGTTGTAAATACAATTTATTCTGAAGCAATATTCTCACCAGTGTTCAATCAGCTTTGACATATTTAAATATGCATATTTGGGATTAAAAAAAAAAAATTAAATCAATAGAAATTTATATTTTTACCTTTTATAAAGGGAATTTTCTCCCTAATCTTATTAAAGGTGCACTATGTAGTATTTTTGCAGTAAAATATCCAAAAACCACTAGGCCGGTGTTATATATTTTGTTCAGTTGAGTACTTACAATATCCCAGAAGTTTCCAACTATTTGTAAATTGTGAGAAAATTGCTATTTTAACTGCGGACAGGGACGTGTCAGCATTGCATTTGAGGGAGTCGCCTGTCAATCGCGTCATATCTGCGCTACCCTCGGTTTCAGGTTTTATTTGGCAGGAGCGCTTTACTCTTAGCAGTGTGAACAAGTGAACGCACGGAGTAAAGTCATAACATCGTTTTGAACACACTTAAATGTATCTAATATGATAAACAGAGCTGCTTTACCTCATAATCATAACCGGAAGAGCGGATCTGTGCAGGCGCCCGGCGAATGTGTCCCGTCCCGTCATAATAAAAGTCCCGGTGCTCACGAGGCGGGTATTTGTTTAACAATCGCTCCAGCAGCTGTGCTCAGCTCCTCAACACTCGGTCCTGCTCTGCTTTACACTACAGTAACGTTAATAACCGCATTCATGAAAGTGATTTCTGCCCGAGTCCTTCTTTCCGCCGGCTGTGATGAGAAGACCACATCTCCCAAGATGCTGCGCTCACACTTTGCGTCATCAAACTACAATTTGTTTTGAATAGGAGCCCTCCAGTGGACGGAAAGCTCCATAGTGCACCTTTAAATAAAGGCTATGCTTCATGTTTTATTTTATATTGTTAAATTTGATCAATACATTAAATTAAAATAAGACACTATAAGGGCTGTTACCAATCAAATAAAATAATTTACACTGAAAAATTACAACTGCATTAAATAATGTTTTGAGATTTGTAGTTTTGACTAGACAAATAACAAATGTTGGAAAGTTTGTTTAAACATGAAACTAAATCTCCAGTAGGTGGCAGCAGATGGCCGTCTTAATGAGTGAGTCACTGAGTCGTTCATTCAAACGATTCATTCAAACACTGAATCGTTCAGTTGCTGTGAGAAAAGTTACGGTTCTGTTGTGAACGATTTTCGCTGCTGAAATAGAACAAACACACCCAATATTGCATCTAAAATGTAAGTGACTTTAAGTGAATGTTAATGTAATATTTATGGAGCTGTCATATGAAATCAGTGTCACTTTCAGTCGTGATGGTATTCAGGAAAACGCTTAAACGCTTTTGTAATTTCTCCTCGAGAGGCTGCATGAGTGTCAACAGCGCGAACTTGTTATCGTAATTTCATCATATATTATTATACACTATCGATCGGCACTTGCACTAAATTAATGCACAATCATTCTTGCATTTTGGTGATTCGCTAACGTTAGTTATTTTTTGTTTTAATCCGGCTCTTGTCCGTTGGGCAAGTAAAATTCTCTTTCACCTGTCCCTTCAATAAATCCACTTGTCCCGGACAAGCGTTAATGTTGAGCCCTGCTAGGAGTAATTAACAGATGGTTAGCGAGTAGATCGTTCTCTGGGATGAGTTTTCATGAAATCGAATGTAAAGAGTTTTATCTCTAAAAACAGATTAGCTTATAACGCGAGTGTATGGGGCACAGAGTAAGTGAAATTAAACCGCTAGTTAATACCACTAACAGCTCAAAATAGCCTCACACTAACACGGCAGCATAATGAGGGTCCCTACATGCAGACCGAAGCACTGAGAACTTTGTAAGAGTACAAACAGTTTAATAAGAAGATACTTTATAAAGACAGTCCATTACCATAGACAGTAAAAGAAATGGACAGAGCGTTCCCATAGACTTCAACGGCGGAAAGTGAGGTCAATCAGAAGCACTCACTTCTTGATGGCTGAGTGAACTGCGCCGGCTCAGACTGAGCTTGAGGACGTAGATGTGACGTGAGCCTCCTGTCTGACAGCTGTAGGTCTTCTAGTTGTGGAAAGTGAAATCACAATTTTGGCTCACTATGGGCTTCTCCCCATTCTTCCCTCTTGACTTTATCAGACTTTATGTCTCCACGTCCCCCGACTGCCTCATAGTCAGCTAAAGATTGCTTCTGAGCGTCTCCTCCTGTCTATACGGTAATTTCTCAACTGTGCAACAGAGTCGCGTTGGTTATGACGCAATCGTTAGCCTATTTTTACAAAAACAGCTTCTACAGGGGGATAGTGTAAGATACAAGGTAATGGAGCCTTTTATGTATTGTCGTGTTTCTTTAGAAATAAACAATGGACAAATGGAGACTTTAAACGCCTCAGATGTAAAGTTATTCACTGTCAAAGTGACTCAAAAATGAATGGGAGTCAATGGGATGCTAACAGCAGGTGATGGCTTGGTTAGCAATGGCAGCCCCTATGGGGGGAACGCTTTCCGAGCGCTAGATTACCCGCTTGTCCATTACGCGTTTACAGACGGCAGCCATCTTGGAGAACAGTCTCGACGAGTCGAGCCACGAACGGTGTGCTCAGTTCGGTTCTTTTTTATTCTAAGGCGACAGGAACAGGAAGAGGTTAAGAAGAAAATGTTTTTATTGCAATAATCTTTTTTATTTTACTTAAAAGACTTGAAAAACCTTACTTAAACTTAACTTTACATAAAATAAACCTTGTACACATTCCTGGTGTATTGTATAATATAAAATAAATATATATAAAGATTCACAGCGGCAGCTCAGAGATCTACAGCAGCAATTAAGTATGAAATTGAATGAATAAATGTAGGCTAAAATTAAAACTACAGTTTTCAATATACAATATACTGACTGAAAGCTACTGTATGTACATTATTCAAGTGCAGTGGGTGATTTTTCTCTTTTGTTGTTTTATTAACATAATTTTAGAGGTGAGCTGTCCCTTTAAGGACGAGTGTTCACGACCTGCTCATCTCATATACAGACACACCAATTTTACTTACACTTTAGACATAACCGACTGTGTGTATATATGTTAACCTTGTGTGTGTTTGACAGTATTAGCGCAGTAAGACTACTTAGTCCAGTAATCACGTGTGTTTGAGGCTTTTAGTGCGCTCAGCGCATGTAAAACACAAATTAAATGTTTAAACGGCAAGGCTTTAAACCACGGCTAAACACCCCCTAACTTTAGTGCATATGATTGGATATTTGCTCATATCAGCCTGTAGACTCACAGGAAATAAACTGAGGGAAATATTTTAAACGAAGAGAAATTGAAATTAAATTAAATTAAATGCAAAACCGAAAAATATGCAATTCACAAGTGTGTATTGAACCGCGAATGATGTACCGAACGGTTCAACATTATATGGAGAATTGTGGCATCCCTAAAATGCATGAATATTTTGCAGTTATTCAACACGAGTTATTTTTAATTGAGGATTTTTTTAAACGAGTAGTTGAATTGAATGAGTGTATACACTAGGGGTGTGCCAAAAAATCGATTCACAGAAGAATCTAGAATCTCATTTGCAACGATTCAGAATCGAACTGAAATGTCCAAGAATCGATTTAATAAATTAATAAAATCAGCTGGCTGTTCGTCTCCATTTTGTAACGAGCCTATACGCGACGTAGAGTCCTGCAACGGGCATAAAAGTGGCAAATTGTGACATTTATAAAAATCACAGACGGGGATGCGGCGGATAATTAACTCTCTGCGGGCGGGTAGTAGCGCGGATGAAAAATATGTGCAATATTTCTGTGGCGAGGTGGACGAGCGAGAGGGCGAGCGAGAGCGGGGTGTGATTGTGAATGAGCTTCACCTGCGAGCCACACCGGTCTCGGGTCCTGAGGGAGCTCGAGGCATTTAAGGACGAGAGATCACCAGACCTGGATTTGACGTTGAGTTGTGTTTACGTTTTATTATGTGTGTGTGTGTGTGTGTGTGTGTGTGTGTGTGTGTGTGTGTGTGTGTGTGCCAGTTGTCCGGGAGGGGCTGCCCACGTTACTTTCGTTTTGTTTGGTTAAAGTCTTTTAAATGTTCGCCGGTTCCCCCCTACTTCTTTTTGAAAAAAATCTTCTTTCATAATTTTTAATCTTAAACTTTTATGTAAGCAGCTGTTCTGGGTGATCAGAATCTGTAAAAAATCATGTCAATTGTTTATAAACATATATTTTTTAATAGCCTAATGTTTTTACTCAGTTGTGCAATTGTAAGGGTATATATGGCATTTGTAAAAAAAAAAAACAATCTGAAATTAGTAATGATATTTATATACAGGTTTATCTAAAATAGCTAAAAAATAAAATAAAATGCACACTAAATATAAACATTTCTTAAGTTTAATTAATGGTGAAAACATGAGCATGCATAGTTTAGTGGAGGATATATACGTATACACACGTGTGTGTGTGTGTGTGTGTGTGTGTGTGTCTCCTTGTTTGTATTACATTGTGGGGACTAAATGTCCCCATAAGGATAGTAATAGCTGATAGTAGTCACTTTTCATGAGCCAGTCCCCACTTTTCAAAAGGCTTATAAATCATGCAGGATACATTTTTTTGAGAAAGTAAAAAAGCAGAATGTTTCCTGTGATGGGTAGGTTTAGGTGCTGTGTGTGTTTGTGTGTGTGTGTGTGTGTGTGTGTGTGTGTGCGTGTGTGTGTGTGTGTGTGTGTGTGTGTGTGTGTGTGTGTGTGTGTGTGTGTGTGTGTGTGTGTGTGTGTGTGTGTGTGATAGGTAGATAGGTTTAGGTTTAGGGGAAGTGTAGGGGATAGAAAATACGGTTTGTACAGTATAAAAACCATTACGTCTATGGAGAGTCCCCACAAAGATGTGTGTGTGTGTGTGTGTGTGTGTGTGTGTGTGTGTGTGTGTGTGTGTGTGTGTGTGTTTTGTTTGTTTTGTTTTTTAATTATAAAAACACAACCAACATATAAAAACCTTTATACAAGGGACACCAAGTAAAATCTTGCCTAGGGCAGCAAATTGGTCAGGGCCGGCCCTTAGTAAAAGTAAAGTTGGTGAGTGGAGTATATGATGAAATTGTTGACAGCGAGTCTTTAAAGGCACAGCCTGTTTCATTCGCTCATTCATGACACTGTTGATGTTGAGAGGTGCAAGATAAAAAATAAAGTATTTTAATTTGAATGATTTTAGTGTGTGATTTATCACGGGTCGGGTAACAGGCCAAATATTAACGGGTCTGAGCGGGTGCGGATTTAATTTTGAAATTTTCAAAATAGAATCGTTTTGAATCGAAAATCTTTTTGAATCGAAAATCGATTATGAATCGAATCGTGGCCTCAATAATCGGAATCGAATTGAATTGTGAGATGGTAAAAGATTCCCAGTCCTAGTACACACCCCTTACTGATTGAGTTTCAACAGCGTTTCTCAGGAATTGTTTACTGCTCCTTTAAAGCAATATCTGGCTTCTGTAGGTGTCTGATTTTCGAGAAGGTTGAAGCGTGCATTTTTCTAAAATTGCTTTTCTGTGTTACTGGCATTGAGTTTTATCATTTGAAATGACAGAAACCCTGCAAAAAATCAATGGCAGCCCGGTTGATTTTGAAGTATTGAACAGCAGGAAAACACTTAACCTGCCACGTCTACTTACTGTAACCACAAGAGCGATGGAAGAGAAATCTATTGTCCTTGTTTCTCTTGCCTCTTTAAACACCAGTGAAGGATGTCTCGATGTAAACCTCTTGAGGAATTGCACTGGAATCTGCCATTTTAATTGCAAATCTCCCCACCGCTCATTTGGGAAACGGCTTGAATGAAGATGTTTGTGAAGGGTAGAGGTGAATATGGAGATGAAGATGATTATTTAATCAAAGCGAGTGCTCTTCACATCCTCCTTTCATTTGTGTTCCCTCTGAAAGCCACCTCTGAAGACTCATTCAGAAAGCATGATGCACATGTCTACAGTTCACTTTAGCGTTTCAGTCCAGGGTAAGGACGTGTGCATTTGAAAAGCAGTTCAAAACATCCATAATGTAAACCGATCATTCAAATGTAGGATAGTAGTGTAAAGATTTTGCCTTTGCGGTACTGCATACTGAACGTTTGAACGGTGTGACATCTCTTCATTTATGCTACAAACTGATAGCAGTCAGATAAGTATGATTTAAATCATTTTAATGCAATTACACTAATGCCAACATCATTTGCAAAATATAAAGAGAATGTTGTGGTCGATCCAAATTCAGCTCTAAGATCCAGTAATACTAATAGAAAGGTACAAATTGATTGGATTTGGAAAGTGATTACTTTCTGAATTTTTTTTTAAACAGCACTAGGTAACTTTTCAACCTTCATAATATATTTTTCAAGACTCTTGTGATGATACATCGACTTACAATAGGTTGAATGACACGTCTGCCATAGCCTGATGGGGTCTGTATCGTTTTTAATCGTACTTTTAAACTTCGGGTTTCGGGTAGTAACCCGAGAACAAAAAGAACTACAAAATTCGACTGCTTTACGGCATATACGTCACTTCCACCAACACACACACTTCCTTACATTCGGACGTGCGAGCCCAACTTTGTTCGTCGGATAATATAGTCATGTCCGAAGCAGCACAGACAAATAAGAAAGAAAAGGTTTTGTTGGAGGAAAGCAATAAGAAGAAACGAAAAAGTGCTGGGATTAAAGGCCGGACGAGGATCAACATGTGACCAGCGTTTGCTCGTCGGCGTGAGCTGAAGGAGGCGTGCCCGACCGATGCTGTCCTGCTTGTTACGGTGATTACCGACCACTCAAACACTGAACTGAAGTATCATATAGATTCTGGAAAACGCTAACCAATAGACTACTATAATGACGCTGGCTTGTAAACGTGAGCATCGCGATTATTTGGCGTTTGAAAAAAATAAAACCCATGAAATTATATTCATATGACCTGCTGAAGCATAAGCCACTGACTGTACCTGGGATGAAGACATTTCCCACGCGCCGCCAGAAGAACACCTGCATGTGAACTCCTCCTGCGGTGTTCAGGGGAACTGTTAGTGCTGCACCGACCCGCGGGACGCTTTTATGGTTATTTGGCCCGCCCCGCACCACTGTATATATTTTTACAACCCGCCGCGCACCCGCGACCATTAAATAGACATACGGGGTCCGCGGGTTATGAGACGACCCGCGCATCACTAGTTCAGGGCTATCAGGGTTATCATGTCCACAAATGCACGTGCGATGGCGTCCCCTGATGTAGGATTACAGAGCTTACGACAGTAGTTGAGGACATTATTTTTTCCCAACTGTAGAGGGTCCCCGAGAGCAAAAGTTGCCAAGTGTTGCTTTAAATCCCAAAATATTACTTAATAATAACACGCACCAATAAATTGTGCACAATAAGACTATGAAGTGTTAGTCAATAATGTAATTTATAATACAATTACCAGGCCCTATATATACACCAGTAGGTGACCGGTGAAGTGAATAACACTGATGATCTCTTCATCACGGCTCCTGTTAGTGGGTGGGATATATTAGGCAGCAAGTGAACATTTAGTCCTCAGAGTTGATGTGTGTGAAGCAGGAGAAATGGGCAAGCGTAAGGATTTGAGCGAGTTTGGCCAGATTGTGACGGCTAGACGACTGGGTCAGAGCATCTCCAAAACTGCAGCTCTTGTGGGCTGTTCCCGGTCTGCAGTGGTCAGTATCTATCAAAAGTGCTCCAAGAGGACCAGTGGAGAACCGGCCACAGGGTCATGGGCGGCCAAGGCTCATTGATGCACGTGGGGAGCGAAGGCTGGCCCGTGTGGGCCGATCAAACAGACGAGCTACTGGAGCTCAAACTGCTCCAGAAGTTAATGCTGGTTCTGATAGAAAGGTGTCAGAATACACAGAGCAGCTCAGTTTGAGGCGTATGGGGCGGCATAGCCGCTGACCAGTCAGGGTGACCTCTGACCCCTGACCCCGCCGAAAGCACCAACAGTGGCACGTGAGCATCAGAACTGGACCACGGAGCAATGGAAGAAGGTGGCCTGGTCTGAGGAATCACGTGTTCTTTTACATCACGTGGATAGCCGGGTGTGTGTGTGTGTGTGTGTGTGTGGCTTACCTGGGGAACACACTGCCCCAGGATGCACTATGGGAAGAAGGCGAGCCGGCGGAGGCAGTGTGATGCTTTGGCCAATGTTCTGCTGGGAAACCTTGGGTCCTCCATCCATGTGGATGTTACTTTGGCACAAATGGTTTGAAAAGCACAAGCATTAACTTGGCCTCCAAATTCCCCAGATCTCAATCCAATCGAACAGACCGATTCATGGAGCCCTTCCAACTTACAAAATTATTTAATATACTTGTATCTTATTTGTATTTGTAATTTGTTTTTTATACATAAATAGTGCATTATATAAAAATATATATATATATATATATATATATATATATATATATATATATATATATATATCTATATCAAAAGTGCTATATATATAGTGCTATATATATATATATATAAGTGCTATATATATATATATATATATAAGTGCTATATATATATATATATATATATATATATATATATATATATATATATATAATTACAAAATTATAATTAATATTTATACATATTTATTTTATCCCATATATTTATTTATTTTAAATTGATTATAAATGTACTGTTGATTATAAAAAATATTATGATTAGAATGTTTGTGCATATATTCATACATACATAATAAAAACTTTAAACATGAGGCATAAATAATAAATATAAATACTGAAAACTATCATGTTTAATCTAATTTTACCAATACATTAAAAAATATTAAAATACATTAAAATTAATACATTAAAATTAATAATAAAATTAAACTAAATGTATTAAACTAGTAAACTTATTTGTGCATATTAGCGGGTTGCGGTCGTTGTGCTCCTCTAATTATCATTCTGCCGTTCTCTCTGTGTCTGCATCAGGCCGTAGTGTTGGATCATGATCCTCCTGGTTAAGTCTTCTGTATTTGAATTTGAAGCGAGGGGCTCTGGTCTCAGACGTGAGGGGTGTGTAGAGGATGATAAACTCCTGCTGCGGGACGAGAGATTTATTTAGCCGCGAGATCATCGTCCATCTTCCCCATCGCCGACATATTTCACCGAGATTAAACCACCCACACGTCCATAAAACTTTGACACCACTAAAGTTTTAAAGACAAACAATGGAGTCGCTCCAAAGACAATAAAAGCACAAGACTGACTGTCAGCCATCTGTTGACAGCGAGACGGAAAACATTGCATATTGATTTAAAGTAATTAAGCAAATACTTTTGTCTCACATCCAGTCATTCAAAAGTTTGCATGTTTATGAAAGATAAAACTAGACGAAGAATAGTTCAGCCTATATTAATAATTCAACACAGTGAAGGTGCTTTCAAGCTCCAAAAGAGGTCAAAAGTGCCCCATAACCCATAAAACATAATCACTACCATTAAAACGTCTCCAGAATCGCAATAACAGGAGCAAATTATGACAGAAATATTTTAGGAATATAGTAATATATTAAATAAATAATCACTTATAAATAAAGATGATAGAAATATCACAAATTCTTTATGATAGAATAAAAAACAGTAATTATTCAAAATGTGTGTTGTACACTGTACTTTTGTTTATTATAATATTGTATAAATAGCTTATTAATGTGCTAACAAATCACCCTATTATCTTTAATCCATCCATCCATTCTTTAATTCATCCATCCATCCACTCATCCATCAACCCACTCATCCATCCATCAACTCATCCATCCATCAACTCATCCATCCATCCATCCATCAATCCAGTCATCCATCAATCCAGTCATCCATCAACCCAGTCATCCATCAACCCAGTCATCCATCAACCCACTTATCCATCAACCCACTCATCCATCCATCCATCCATCCATCAACCCACTCATCCATCCATCAACTCATCCATCCATCAACTCATCCATCCATCCATCCATCAACCCACTCATCCATCAATCCAGTCATCCATCAACCCAGTCATCCATCAACCCACTTATCCATCAACCCACTCATCCATCCATCCATCCATCCATCAACCCACTCATCCATCCATCAACCAACTCATCCATCCATCAACTCATCCATCAACTCATCCATCCATCAACCCACTCATCCATCAATCCAGTCATCCATCAACCCACTCATCCATCAATCCACTCATCCATCAATCCAGTCATCCATCAACCCACTCATCCATCAATCCAGTCATCCATCAATCCAGTCATCCATCAACCCACTCATCCATCAATCCAGTCATCCATCAATCCAGTCATCCATCAACCCAGTCATCCATCAACCCACTCATCCATCAACCCACTCATCCATCCATCCATCCATCCATCAACCCACTCATCCATCAATCCAGTCATCCATCAACCCACTCCTCCATCCATCCATCCCTCAACCCACTCATCCATCAACCCAGTCATCCATCAACCCAGTCATCCATCAATCCAGTCATCCAATAACCCAGTCATCCATCAACCCACTCATCCATCAACCCACTCATCCATCAACCCACTCATCCATCCATCATCCATCAACCCAGTCATCCATCAACCCACTCATCCATCCATCCATCCATCAACCCACTTATCCATCAATCCAGTCATCCATCAACCCACTCATCCATCCATCCATCCATCCATCCCTCAACCCACTCATCCATCAACCCACTCATCCATCAACCCACTCATCCATCCATCCATCCATCAACCCACTCATCCATCTATCCATCCACTCATCCATCAACCCACTCATCCATCAACCCACTCATCCATCCATCCACTCATCCATCAACCCACTCATCCATCCATCCATCCATCCATCAACCAACCCACTCATCCATCCATCCACTCATCCATCAACCCACTCATCCATCCATCCACTCATCCATCCATCCACCCATCCATCCATCTGTCCGTCCATCCATCTGTCCGTCCATCCATCTGTCCGTCCATCCATCCTTCCATCCATCATCCAACAATCCTACCACCCATCCATCCATCCATCCGTCCATCCATCCATCCATACATACATACATACATACATACATTCATTCATCCATCCATCCATCCATCCATCCATCCATCCATTCATCCATCCATTCATCCACCCACCCAAAATGCAGAATATGAAGGTCATTGAGGCAGTTGGTGAAAGGAATAAAATAGCAGTAAAATATTAATAAATGTCCTTATTCATAAACATCTGCATCGTTGAAGATGCTCTTTATATGAATATATAATATATTACTCTAGGAAATTAAATAAATTATGTCTTGTTGTTAGCATATTAATACGCCAGTGAGGGTGAGACAATATTCCAAGAAGCAAAAATACAGTATACACACACACAAAAACATTTAAATGGCTGTTTATTATCATATATGTATTATTTATTAAAGGTGAAAATGTGTGCCAAAAAGAAAAGTTATAGATAGAACATCTTTCTTTTCTTTATAATAATATGCAATAATAAACCATTCACATTTATAATAATGTCTATTAGGAAAGCCAATATAACGGTTCAGCTCGCTCAGCACTGATCACACTCGTTTATGATGGAGGCTCGTTTAAATACTAGAAGATGTGTGAAGATTTAACACTGCAAACACATTCATTACTGGCTTCCTCTTTCTAATCATCTCTCGCTTTCTCATTATCTTTTGGTCCTGTGAAACACACACACACACAATCACTCAGTAACTCACACACATATGCACACACACACACACACACACACACACACAAACACACACACACACACACACACACAAACACACACTCTCTCACACACAGACACACTCACTCACATGGATTCTCACACACACGTACACACACAGATTCTCTCTCACACACACACTTCCCAGAATGCATCTGCGTTTGGATGCTCGCCGCACAAACCCATTTGAGAGGGTTCATTCCAATAGAAATCCCTGTCTTTTCTCCTCGACCTCTGACCCTGAGCCGGAGAACAGTCACAAGCCACCGTTTTCATTCCCCGTCCACATAACACCGCGAAGCTGGAAATTACCCCTGAGGATGAGTCTGGAAACAAACGATAGCCGTGGGACAAAAGAGGCTCGCCGCTGCACATTCATGCGTTTGTGTGTGTTTTAATCCATATTTAGACGTTACTTCTGTTCCAAAACCTGCTGAGGCTCCTGCTGTTTATCGAGCGCACATGTTGCCGTTGCCATGGTAACTACAGGTGGAATGTTTTATGTATTTATACACTTTTTTGATTAATAAATGTGGCGGGGAAAAAATGGCAATGGTTTTTCTTTAAGGGAACAACGGGCAGGTTTACACGCACGTTCTTAAGGCGATTATGCCTAATAAGCCGATATTGATCATGGTCATGTAAACGCGGTAACCCGTTTTCTTTCATCAGAGTACGGTCATAAGCGGCGTAAGCATAAACCGGTCGACACAGGTCGTTTTTTGCCTCTTACCCTGATTTTGCGCGGCATGTAAACGCATTAACCTGCTTTCTGTCGGCTTATTGAAGAGCGGATGTGTGATAGGAGACAAAAACACAAACTTAGAGCAGATTTAAACGCATCCAGACAGAGCGAGCGAGCGTTTTACATGAAATAAGGACATATATCACAAACGCAGACTCTTTTAGACCCAGAGCATTGTAAAGATGTGTTCTCATCTCAGTCAGCAGAAGCAGAAGAGCTTCAGTCTAAACGCTGAATAACTGATGAGGGATAATATGAGCCGTAAATCTCCAGCTCACGCTTTATTAACATCACAACTGACAAAACATTCGGGATACTCCGAGTCAGATACGGACATTATTATTTTGACGTCACTACATGGAAATAACCCGGTTTATTAATGAAGTCACGTAAACGCGTTTTACTTGTGTTGTCCGTTTGCTGGTTTGTATGTAAACGGGGAATACTGGTTATTTCAATAAGCTGATATGTGAGTTATTGCTCACTTAAACGCGCCCGATAACAGCACTGGGTGCAAATCAATCTTATCCAATCAGAAGCTGAGAAAGATGCTCATTTGATCACCGCAAACGAACACAATCTCATTAATAAGACTGTTTGATTTCCATCACTTTTAAATAAATATGTTCTCCTCCCAGAACAAACTCTAATTTTTTTATTATCCTTTATTTTACCAGGAAATAATCCCATTGAGATTCAAAATCTCTTTTTTAAGAGAGTCCTGGCCAAGACAGCAGAAAAAAAAGAAATAAAATAAAATAAATAATAATAATAATAACAAACAAATAAAAAAAATACAATAAAATACATATACAGACAAATAACCAACCAACTAATGAAGAGAACCTGTGACTGGAGACGAGCTTTTAATTTGTCACAGGAAACGGTCGTATACAGCGATCAGGCATAACATATATTTTTATAATATTGTGTTGGTTCACCTTTTGCTGACCCGTCGAGGCATGGACTCAATTAGACCCCTGAAGGTGTGCTGTGGTATCTGACACCAAATGTTAGCAGCATATCCGTTATGTCCTGTAAGTGCTCCAGGAGCTCGTCTGTTTGATCGGACCACACGGGCCAGCCTTCGCTCCCCACGTGCATCAATGAGCCTTGGCCGCCCATGACCCTGTGGCCGGTTCTCCACTGGTCCTCTTGGAGCACTTTTGATAGATACTGACCACTGCAGACCGGGAACAGCCCACAAGAGCTGCAGTTTTGGAGATGCTCTGACCCAGTCGTCTAGCCGTCACAATCTGGCCAAACTCGCTCAAATCCTTACGCTTGCCCATTTCTCCTGCTTCACACACATCAGCTCTGAGGACAAAATGCCGTGATGACGTATATTTTACCCCTTGGGGAAATTCTGGTCAAACACAATATCTCCTTCCACTGCTATGCAGACGACGTCCAGCTGTATCTCCCCTTAAAAGCTGATGGACAGGCTGCACTCCATTCTTTGCTTGACTGTTTGTCTGACATAAAGGTTTCGATGGATTCTAACTTCCTCAACCTCAATGCGGGTAAGACAGAAACAATTATTTTTGGCAAAACTTCCCCGGCCTTCTCAACTGATGCCCTGGGCCCTCTAGCCTCTAACGTCAGGCCCTCTGTCAGAAATCTGGGGGTGATCTTTGACAGTGTGTTTAAGTTTGAGCAGCAGGTCAGTGCAGTAGTCAGGAAAAGCTTTTATCACTTAAGAACTATAGCTAAGACTAAAGCCTATCTGCCCCAGAGTGATCTAGAGAGAGTTATCCATGCATTCATTACATGTCAACTGGACTATTGCAACTCTCTATACTCTGGCATTGACCTTTCCCAGCTCCGCCGCCTGCAGTTGGTTCAGAACTCAGCCGCTCGACTCCTCACTTGCACAAAAAAGCGTGCACATATCACCCCGGTCCTCGCATCCGCTTCCGCATTGATTTTAAACTGCTACTGACAGTCTATAAATCCCTACATGGATTGGCGCCCACATATCTTTCTGAGCTTCTCCACCACCACATCCCATCCAGAGCGCTACGGTCAGCTGACCTACTGCTGTTGGAAGTGCCCAGAACCAGACTAAAAACCAAGGGGGACAGAGCCTTTGCAGTAGCAGCCCCCAGACTCTGGAACTGCCTCCCCCTCCACATCCGAGCAGCAAAGTCTCTAAACATTTTTAAGTCTCTTTTGAAAACTCACCTTTTTTCTCTAGCATTTGATTAGTGTCTCTTTTTAAGGGCCAGTATAGTGACCCATGTCTACTTTTCTAATTGTTCTTTTACATTATTTTAACTCCTGCACTTATTGCCTTGTCGCGCTTTTCATTTTTCATTTTATATTATTTTCTTCTTTGCCTTGTTATGCTTATTGCACTTAGCACTTTATTGTAAAGCACTTTGGTGTGGCTCAGCCATCTGTAAATGTGCTATAGAAATACATTTGACTTTGACTTTGACTTTGATGAAGAGATCATCAGTGTTATTCACTTCACCTGTCAGTGCTCATAATGTTACGCCTGATCGGTGTATATTGCTGCTAAATTACATTTATTGTGAAATGTATGCCAGTATTCATTCATTCACAATAAGAGCAGGAACTCGTGTTAAGATAATAGTACATTTTGCTTTCATGTTGAGAGTTTAATGACTTCAATAATGCTCATGAATTCTTCTATATTGTATTTTCTACAAAGGATTTGTTTGAGCTTGAGTTCATACTGATGTAGAAAAGGTCAAACCACCAGACCTCTGACACACACACAAACACACACACACACACACGCATGAATGAGGGAGCACGCTCGTTTAACACTCGGCTCTTTCACTCTAGAAACGCCTCTGAAAGTGGAAGCGAGTGCATTGATTGGTGAACAGATTTAAACAAACGTGCTTATTTAGCAGAAAGAACCGGTCGATTGTGTGTCGGTTTGTCATTTCGCACAAATTGAACCCAATTTTCTGTCGTGATTAACAATCAGAACGAGTCTGAAAATCACTTTCCCTCCACTTAACCTCTTTAATTAATGAGTGCCTGTGTGACTGATCAAGGCCCGTATAAAGAGAACAGCTCCGCTTCTTGTCCTGATCAAACCCTATAGATCCAATCTAGCAGAATCAAAGCAGCGAGGAGTTCGTTTAGGGACACGCTTAAAGAAGAACATCACGGATGCTCCTGATGAATAAAACAAGGCTGGAAGGTTTTCCAGAGCAAAAGTCAGCTCTGGCACGTCCTCGTTATTATAAAGTCATGATTCAAAAGCTGGTGTGTTATTATGGAATGTCAAAGCTGCCAATATTTTATATATATATATATATATATATATATATATATATATATATATATATATATATATATATATATATATATATATATATATATATATATATATATATATATATATATATATATATTAGGACTGGGACGGTTAACGTTTTACCGCAATACCCTGTAGGACGAAATATTATTTAACACAGTTCAGTTATTTAACACTAGTATTAGTGCTTGATATTAGACTTGAGGCGCGTCAAGTTTATTTGAATAGCGCCGTTCACACGCAGCGGTTTTACTTTCGCTTCCTCTAGCAGTGAATAATCAAACATAGCCTAAATGTCGATCCTGTGGAAGATAAAATTCACTCTTCTGACGTTTTACAACATTAGGAGAAAACATGAAGACGAAGATATTCGAGACTGTCTATCCAGCTCATTCATCTCAAAGCCCAGACCGGCATGACGCATCTTTGCGGGGCAATAGGCTATAAAACAAATATATATATTTTTTTTAATATTCTTAAGATTACCATTATTGACTTATAATCATTTAAATGTTTTACAGGCTGTAGCCTATGTGTTGTTTCACTGACGGAAAATAAACAGCGGCCATATCACCCTGTAGCCCAAAACTGGTTTCCCACTGAAGCTAAGCAGGGCTGAGCCTGGTCAGTATCTGGATGGGAGACCAACTGGGAAAACCAGGAGCTGCTGGTAGAGGTGTTAGTGAGGCCAGCAGGGGGCGCTCACTCTGTGGTCTGTGTGGGTCCTAACACCCCAGTATAGTGATAGGGACACTATACTGACAAAGAGCACCGTCCTTCAGATGAGACGTTAAACTGAGGTCCCGACTCTCTGTGGTCGTTAAAAATCCCAGGATGTCCTTCGATAAAGAGTAGGGGTGTAACCCCGGCATCCTGGCCAAATTTGCCCACTGGCCCCTGTCCATCATGGCCTCCTAATAATCCCCATATCCTGATTGGCTTCATCACTGTCTCCTCTCCACCAATCAGCTGGTGTGTGGTGAGCGTTCTGGCGCAATATGGCTGCCGTCGCATCATCCAGGTGGATGCTGCACATTGGTGGTGGTTGAGGAGATTCCCCCTTCTATGTAAAGCGCTTTGAGTGCCTAGAAAAGCGCTATATAAATCGAACACATTATTATTATTATTATTATTAAACACGCATGCTTATGAAATGGATGTTTGCGTGTTTATTATTGTAAAATGTAGGCTTCATATATCTGGAATACAGTACAGTATTTAAAATAGCATATATGCATTAGTTATACTCTCAGTTTAATTTACAGAGCAAACTATAAAAAAGATTAATGTGTGTGGCACTCACAACAAGACGCGCAAGAGGAGTGCGGCGCTGTGCCCGTTGCGCGTCTTTTTTTTATATTTATATATCACGGGTTTAAAAACGGTTTGCCGCTGAACCGCCGAAATTTCTTGCTTTTCAACCGCGGTAAAAAAAAAATCCATACCGTCCCAGCCCTTATATTTATATTTATATATAGCCTATCATCAATTATGTTGTTCCCCCGAACATGACCCCTTCTTTGCCAACTTTTTGAACATTTGGTCATGACAGTATTTATTTATTGATT
Source organism: Pseudorasbora parva (assembly GCF_024679245.1). Classification (NCBI taxonomy): domain Eukaryota; kingdom Metazoa; phylum Chordata; class Actinopteri; order Cypriniformes; family Gobionidae; genus Pseudorasbora; species Pseudorasbora parva. The sequence continues at coordinate 33,372,958 of NC_090196.1, read as the reverse complement.
TTTATTATACAGATTTTTTTAAATAACGCATAGGCCTAAATAGAAATGATCAGAAAGAAATCTCCAGCTGAACCGCTTCAACATGTCCTGTTGTTTTTGATTTGTGTATTTTAAGGAATCAAACGAATGGATTGAGCTCACTCATTATGACAGTGACGTGCTGCCACCTGCTGTCTGTTTTAGTTTCATATTAAACATTAGCCTGACAAGCCTGACCCACATCAAGATGTTTGGTCTGGAAACTCACCATTGACGGCTCAATCCGAGGGGCGGATAAACGGTCGTCTTTCAAACTCCCTCTGCACGCGATAGGATAGCGCTACAACCAACCAGAGCAACGAAGGTGAAGCAGAGCTCGCTGACAGATTAAACATTCACCGTATCCGGTCGGCTAAACTCCGAACACATCTTCCCTTCTTAAGAATGACTTCAGTGCCGTTCTTTGTTCTTTTCTCAGAGAAAAGCTTAACTCCAAGTCTTCCAGAGTCGCGGTCAGAGCTGATTCGAAAGACCGCCGTTCGACAGTTTCTGTGTTTACTAGAAGCACGCAAACGCAACTCGGCCGTCGTCATTATGGCCCCGCCCACCGACTCTATACACGATGTGATTGGCCCGGCAAGAGTTAGGCGAATACAGCTCAGAAGGGTATTGAGAGTTGCTGGACGAAACTCGCGGGCAGATTAGATTTGCTGCCGCTAGGGGGCGTCGAGATTTATAGGCTAATTAAACGTATCACTTCATGGATTCCATCATGCCATATTTTTGGATTAACGTGACGTTCATACTTTTAATAAGGTTGCCCCTGGACATGAGTTTATGAAAGCAGGCTAAAGACTACCACCGCTTAATAGAAAAACATGGTGTCGTTTCAAATGCACTGATCAATATGCTTGCCTGGACTTCACTGTAGCCTAAATGTGTGCTGCTTCCTTTCCATGAGAAAATATCAAGCGCTTCCAGTTCAGACTCCCTGTTATCAGATCTGTGGAAGATGCTGTTCGTGTTTGCTAGCCCAGGACAACACAGTAGGCTACAGTTAGGGTGATATGACCTAACCCGTGATATAAGATTTTACATTTACATTTATGCATTTGGCAGATGCTTTTATCCAAAGCGACTTACATTGCATTCAAGGTACACATTATACATTATTGTCAGTTCTTGCTTTCCCTGGGAAGCGAACCCATGACTTTGGCGTTGCTAGCGCCACGCTCTACTGGTTGAGCTACAGGAAAGCCTACAGGAAAGCTACATTTTGGCCATATACATATCCAAGTCCTTCATCACAGACAGTATCAACATCAGTAGGCTATACTTATTGTATTTCAGCCTCACCACAGGCTACAGGTCATGATTTCCCACAGTGATGCTCAAAAACATCTTGTATTCTTCAGAAATGGCCTGATATGCTTTGTATTTGCCTCATATGGGCCAAAATCTGCTACAAGCAATTAAATATCTCATTTTGTTCAAAATATTCCCAGCCAAGATGCAGTTTTTAAAATTATTTTATCAAGATTTTTCTTTTTACATACAAGCAATTACAGAATATTTGCTATTTTTGCAAGATAATTTTGGAATTATATTTATATATTACTTACATTATAGACTATTATAAGATATTTCTTAAGTTAAAAGACATTTCTATTTTTACTTATTTGTCTGTCTTTAGAATAGATACTTTAAGACTATTATAACTCGAATAGAAGACGAATACAAATAATATATTTGTTTTATTTATTTAATGTATTTTATTTATTTATTTATTAAGTTTAGAAAAATTATGTAGATTTCTATAAATATATATTTTTGTTTATTTAACAAGATTAGATATTTTAATAAACTATAATTATATAGATGTCTAGATATTATCTAATATCTATTTTATTTATTTATTTGTATATTTTGATTTATTTAACAAGTTTAACAAGACTATTATAACTCTAATAGAAGACAATGCAGAAATTATAGATTTCTATAAATATTATATACTTTATTTCTGTATGTATTTATATTTAGAATATTATTATTTTAGAAGACAAATGAAAAAAATAATTCTACAAATAATTGTTTTGTTTGTTTGTGTGTTTATTTAACAAGTTTAGATATTTTATTAAACTATTATGACTCTTAATAGAAAACTAATGCAAAAAATCAAGAATAATAATTTTTATTTATTCATTTATTTATTTATTTAAAAAGTTCAGATATTTTTATTATAACTATGACTATTATAACTCCAATAGAAAATTATGTAAAATTCTATACATAATATATATTTAATCTATTTATTTGTTTATTTTATTAACACATTTTGATATTTAGAAGACTATTACTTTAGACTTACTAATGCAAACATTTTATAGATATCTATACATATTAAATTTGTTCTTTATTTTTTGAGGATTCACTATTTAACAAGTTCAGATTTTATTAAGACTATTCTAACTTTAATAGAACACTAATGCAAGTTATATAGATTTTTATCAATATTATATTTATTAGCGTATTTTACTTATTTATTTAAAAAGTTTAGATATTGTATAAGACTATTGCAACTTTAACAGAAGACTAATGCAAAGTTCAATAGATTATAAGATGAGTAGGATGAAACTATACCGCACAATAATCCACCACGAGTGTGAGACTCCGGAGGCTCTGCTGTTTACTGAACACGACTGAGCACTGAAGCGCATCTGCAAACGCCAGCCGCTCTAATGGCTTTTAAAACTTCACTTTGGTGCTGCAGTGATTTGACATCCTGACACTGTCACCAACACCAGACGATCGAGGGCCGGCACACGCTGAATAAAACATTTATATGCTGCATTAATGTATTTGCCACAGTATTTTATTCATACTGTCTAGATATAACTTGTTAAGACACAGAAATCCTTTGAGCGAACATCTCTTAAACCTCACTGAGATCCTATATGAATTACTTATAATATAAATCTGTCAAAAACTAGACTTTTACCACGTTTAGTCCAGCGTAGTCTCAGTGTGGTTTGTCTGACATGTAAAGCTTTTGTAAAGCACAGTAACATCTCAGAAAGGCCTTCATTGACACCAATGTCATTTCCTCTCTCAAGACCCATAAAGGCACTAAAGACGTCGTTACAAAGCCCATCTCACTACAGCGGCTCTACAATCATTTATGAAGAGGCCAGAAGAGTTTTAGTGCGCTAAAAAACTAAATAACGACTTGTATAGTGATGGGCCGATTTCAAAATAAAGCTTCGAACCGTTATCGATCAGTGAAGTCAGTGAATCGATCACGTGCTGAAATCTCGTGACTTTGGTGATCCGAATCAAAGGTTAATGTTGAAAGAATAGCTCGTGACATCAGCTGGACATTCGTCAACTTTGTTTCCTTGCATGTGATTGGTTTAAGGCGTTTCTGTCGCTGCTAGAGTAAAAAAAAAATCAACATCGCAACGAAAAAAACAAATGTTGTTTTTTCGCCGCAGCACATTCGCGTTCAGTGTGGAAGCGCTCATTACACACACAGCTGATCAAAAAATAAAACCGTTGCGGAAATTATTTGTGTCAAAATCGCGTCCAGTGTGAGAAAGGGCCTTAAAAGTGTAACTTTTTTAGTTTATTCTTAGCTAAAAACACTTATTTGTGCTCATTAATGTATATTTACTTCTTTCAAGTAATAAAGTATTCTCGTAAGTTTATAATATACCATTGAAAACACATACGGGTGAGGGGTTTGGATGCCGGTCGCCATGTTGCCCCTCCATCTTGAAAGTACAGTAGCCAAAGAGGGACATACCCGTCAAAACCGTGTCGAATGTGAAGAGGGGGATTGCTTGAGGCTGCTATATGATGATGGAGGATCACTCTTATTCTCGGGGATATGTATCAGAGTCGCCAAGGAAGCGGAAAAGAGAATTAAGACGGCAACGCGACAGGCAAATCAACAAGACAAAAGTAAATATTGGAGTGGCCTTTCCAAGATGGAAAGAGCTCATGAGGAGCAACGATTTTAAAAAGGACGTCGACGTTGCCTGCTTTCTTCTCGACAGGTAATATTAATTCAGCCTATTTGTGTATATTGGAAGTTTTATTGTTGCTTGGCTAATTATATCATGGTGTGCTGTGCATAACACTAGAACGACGTCTAGGATAGTTTTCCTCGCGTCAATGATGAAGAAGTATTGTTGACCTTATAACATTAATCTGTGTTCTATGACGGATAACACGAGATTAATATTTGAATTGCATTATAATTTGTTTGCCTTACGCTAGTGGTGTTGTACAATATACAGAATAACGATAGAACTGCTTAAAGTTACTTTACTAAGATTAGCTTGCATTCGTCTGGGAACCTGATAGCTGATGTTAGCAATGAACTGGTTAAAAATAACAAAAACGTAAAACTATTATTCATTTTACATAGATTAATTTGATCATAGATCATTTGGCAAATTAAATAACTGCAAATTATAATAGTTTTCAAAAGTAACCTCATCACTTGAAGCAACACTCACCGAAGAGGTCGAACTGGAAGCCATGACTAAATCGGCCACCGTAGGAGTTGAAACGAAATCGAAATTGAGAGGAACAGAAACTATTATTCACTGGATGGTCATATACCTTTACACCACTAGATGGGGGAAAATATCACACAGTGGAGCTTTAAGACAAGTCATTTCACTCGGCGGCCATCTTAGAAACGCCTCTCGGACGTGCAAGTGCAGCTCAGTTTGAATGAGGACACATCAACTTCTCCAAAACTGTTCGACAAGCTCATGATTCAGTTCCATATTTAAAATCCACAATCAGATTAGAGGTTAGATCGGGCTCAAAAAATCAAGCCCAACCCTACCCGAGCCCGTGCACGTTGTGTCCGGGCCGACACATTAACTGTAATTATGAGCCCGAGCCCGATTTAAACCCGACCATTTTTTAATATGTGTGCGAGAATATTATCGCACACATATATGTTCTGACGAGAACGAGCCGTAATGAGCAGAGCGCAGCGAAGCGGACCGGTGAGACTCATGATAAAACTAACATTGATAAACTTAAATGAGTTTATAACATCGCTGTTTTCTCCACAGCGACTGCACAGCCAAATCAAATTTTGTTGCAATATTGTCCTGTCTAACACTGTTAAACAGGACAATATTCTCATCTCGACACTGGATCTAAAGATAGAATCCGCCTTGCATGAACTCATTAAACTTACTATGGGTTATATGTTAACTACTAGACCCACTACATACATGAAAAGGGTAGCTATAGAATTGTGTGTGTGTGTGTGTGTGTGTGTGTGTGTGTGTGTGTGTGTGTGTGTGTGTGTGTGTGTGTGTGTGTGTGTGTGATGGTTTAGGGGTAGGGGCAATGTGTGTGATGGGTAGATGCAGTGTGTGTGTGTGTGTGTTTGTGTTTGTGTGTGAGTGTGTGTGATGGTTTAGGGGTAGGGGCAATGTGTGTGATGGGTAGATGCAGTGTGTGTGTGTGTGTGTGTTTGTGTTTGTGTGTGAGTGTGTGTGATGGTTTAGGGGTAGGGGCAGTGTGTGTGATGGGTAGGTGCAGTGTGTGTGTGTGTGTGTGTGTGTGTGTGTGTGTTTGTGTTTGTGTGTGAGTGTGTGTGATGGTTTAGGGGTAGGGGCAGTGTGTGTGATGGGTAGGTGCAGTGTGTGTGTGTGTGTGTGTGTGTGTGTGTGTGTGTGTGTGTGTGTGTGTGTGTGTTTGTGTTTGTGTGTGAGTGTGTGTGATGGTTTAGGGGCAGTGTGTGTGATGGGTAGGTGCAGTGTGTGTGTGTGTGTGTGTGTGTGTTTGTGTTTGAGTGTGTGTGATGGTTTAGGGGTAGGGGCAGTGTGTGTGATGGGTAGGTGTAGTGTGTGTGTGTGTGTGTGTGTGTGTGTGTGTGTGTGACCCACTACATGGGTATTACCCTTGTGTTACACTATAAATGTGGTTTATGAGGACATTTCAAATGTCCTCATATTTCCAATAGCTTTAAAAACATACTAAATTATATTTTTTGAGAAAGTAAAAATG